>NC_051177.1:207728154-207785660 GCF_013339695.2 Rhipicephalus sanguineus
TTAATATAATAATAATAATAATAATAATAATAATAATAATAATATAATAATAAATAATAATAATAATAATCAATCAATCAATCAATCAATCATTTATTTAACGTGCCCAGGAACAACCGTGAGGTCTTTGTGCAGGCGCACGCAAAATAAAATCAATAAAATAAACAATACAATACAGACAGTCTTCAGAAATAAAAAGAGCAAAAACACGTAGACAAAGAGAAATGAACACTAAAGGGGAGGAGTAAAATAAGACAATATGAGAAATATTGAAGGGGAATAAAAAATTAGATTGCACATATACAACTATGCGGAAAGACGGAGAGGGAAGACTTTGTACACTGTGCCATACTATGTCAAAACAGTGCAAAGCTCGGATAAAAAACATGATTGTGGACTATGAAAAACGTCAAGATCAAGAAAATTAATATTATAAAGACTTTGTATTCTGTGAACGGTAGAGTGTTGGAAGAAGCAGGCGGGTACATGAAACGGTCTGTTCTCTCTGGTTAACTTACGCGGAATTCGAAAATTAACACAATTGAGAAGTACAGGGCAGGATATGAACCGTGGACTAGCTTGTAGAGAAATAAGAGATCAGAACGATTTCGTCGGCAGTGAAGTGATGGCAGTGATAATGATCAGCAGTATTTGAACGAGATCCAGAGTCATTTTAGCAAAGCGATGGTTATATATGCTGAGGAATTTTTTCTGGACTCGTTCAATGGTGTTACCGCTGGATTGAGCAATGCCATTCCATATCACGGACGCATACTCAAGTTGCGGAAGACATATTGCCGTGTACAATTTGTGTAGGGCCATGGGAGACCTGAATTCTCGAGATATTCTACAAACACATCCGAGAGAACGAAGGCCCCGCATAGCAGCACGCTTAACGTGAGAAGAAAAGTTTAACGCGCTGTCAACAACAACACCAAGATCACTGATTTCATAAACCTTGCATAACGGCACAGAATTGACAAAGTATTGAAATGACACGCTAGATGTTTTGCGAGTAATAGACCTGAATTTTGTCTTCGAGGCATTCAAGAGAAGGTTATTAGCGTTGCACCATTCGGAAAAAGAGCGCAAAATTGACTGCAGCAAGCGACAGTCGTTAACTGAATGAATTTCCTTAAAAATCTTGATGTCATCGGCATACAGAGGAAAGAAGAATTACGAATGGCAAAAGAAACATCATTAACGTAAACTAAAAATAGGAGTGGGCCTAATACTGACCCTTGAGGGACCCCACTGGTCACTTTATACAAAGAAGACGTTTGGCCATTTACCGCTACATAACAATATCTATTGAGCAGATAGCTCTGCAGAGATTCACACCCGACAAGTCAACATCAAATGCGCAAGTTTACCCATAATCAGTGTGTGGCTGGACTACGTCAACAGCCTTGCTCAGGTCACAGTGAGAGTACGTCAACGTCCTCTCTGAGAAATAGGTGTGGAGATCTGCGTCATGAAACTAGCAAGATTTGTGGTAGTTGATGCGGCCAGCGTAGGGAAAACCATGTTGATTAGGAATCAATGAGCTTTTAACACTAAAGACAATATTTTGTGAAGAGCACAGCTCGAAGATCTTTGATGGTGGCACATAATAGAGAAATCGGGCGATAATTAGAAACATCTGTTTTAGAGCCCGACTTAAATACTGGGAAAACACGAGCAGTTTTCCACATGCTAGGAAATGTGGAAGTGTCCAGGCAGTTATTAATATCGTAGTCAGTACTGGGACAAACTATACTACTATAAGCTTTTAGTATGGCGGAGGGGATGCCATCTGGGCCACATGATAAGGATGGTTTTAAGCACTTAATGCATTCGCAGATAAGATTTGCATCCAGCGACAAAGCACTGGGTGAGCGAACTGCCTTAGGCTTGTCTGATATCAGTGCTAGAGTCTGAGGCCTTATAAACGGATGAGAAATGTGCGGCCAAAACAGTCAGTGACGGCATGCACTTCTACCCCATTTGAGTCTAGTAGTCTGAAAGGCTCTCCCGCTTTTGCTAGACCGTTTACGTACATACTTCCAAAACTCAGCCTGGCCTGTCAGAAGGCGCTTTTTCTAAGAATTCAATATACGAACTATGATCCCTTTATGTAGGCGTTTAGAGAGAGTTCGAAAGAAGCTGAACTCTTCCTTACACTCGCTGGATGGAGAACATTTAGATTTCCTGTGTGCTGTGACCTTTATGCTTCAGTGCACTGATAGTTCAGATGAGAACCAGTGGGATATTTACGTTGTTTATGTGTGTATACTGGGGGAATAAAATTAAGCATGCTGCTCAGTACAAGCTCCGTAAACTAGATCAACCTGGTCATCAACATTAGGTTTGTCAGTAACCTGTGACCAGCTCAACGGTGGACAAGTGATGATAGAGGCCCGTGTAATCACCTCGCTTGAACGCAAATCTTGGAGATTTGTTTACGTAACTGCTGTAGCTCGTTGTTTTCGGCTGATGCAGATAATCTTACGTTAAGTGGTGGGTGGAATTTGTCCGGACGTACAAGAGAGATGTTGGAGCGGGAAACTTCAAGGGGTTGATCGTTGACACACACAGGTCTAAGACGTTGCCACTGGAATTGACAACTGAATTATGTTGCACTAGGGAATTAAACGCCAGAAAGTTCCAAGAGCAGGCTGCACTTTTTCTCTGTGAAATGATTGTAATGAGAAAAGGTAAGCGTGCTCCAGTCAATTCCAGGTGCATTGAAATCCCCAAGAACAATAATTCTGTGCCCACTATGAGAAGATATCACAAGTTCAATAGAAGACATGACATCGTGAAACGAGGCAGGGGAAATGCTGGGCGGTAAATAGAAGCATCCAATCAACATTTTTCACGGCGCTCAAGGTTGATTTCTAGCCAGATCGATTCTTCGATAGTTTCTAGGTCTTTCCGTCTAACGGATTTCAGTGAATTGTCAATGGCAATCAGCACGCCACCGCCTTTCTGTTTGGTTTCACTGAAATCTCGGTCACGGCGGAAGGTGGTGTAGGTCGGGGAAAAAAGTCAGATGAGGAATTTCAGTGCCGAGCCAGGTTTCAGAGATAGCAATAATAGGAAAAGCAGACGAAAGAACATTAGAGAAAAACGCGAGTGTCTTGGTACGGAGACCCCGAGCATTTTGGTAGAATATGTCTACGTCACACGGCACTTTGGATTCCAGTCACTATCTCAGAGGGATGAAGCATGTCATCGCGCAGCTCCCCACGAAATGGCTTGAAGAGGCATCCGAGGGGCCAATCGAAGGGTCATTCAGGCGTTGTAGTGGTTGCCTCGTCAGCTTCAATATAGAATGAAGAATATGACTGGAACTTTGTTTGAAGTCGCCGGCAGGAGATGGGAGACAGATCCAATGAAGCAATATGTTTCTTAATGTCAGCAGTAGTTGTGTCCGGGCTCAGCTTCGTAACAAAAATGGCCTTTGGCCATTGTGGCCTTTGTGGCCGTTGAGCTACAGATATAGTGGATGTTTTCATAACTCCAAACGAGGCGGGTTTCTTCTTTCTTACACCCTCAGTTACCGCTGCAGAAGAGGCTGTCGCAGGCATCACACTGACACGCTCGGACGTGTCTACGTCACATGGCGGCGAATTCGAAGATGAAAGAATTTTGGACAGAGGCTGTTCAGAGTACGCAGGTTGCTTGGAGGTCACAGATCGGCCAACGGTCACCTGCTCTGGAGGGATCACAGGCGCCTTCACTGACACGGCGGGTGCGCGGCGCGTCAGCTCCTCACGCAGGAAGCGGACCTCTGCACGAAGGGAGGCGACCACACGGGCTTGTTGTTCAACACCGCGGGAATGATCCTTGCGGAGGCGCTCGTTTTCTTCGCGTAGTTGGGATACCTCGTCGCTGAGGAACGAGATTCCCTCCAACGCGTCGAGGAGGAGGCGGCGCACCCGGCGAGCTCACCACCCGTAGGGGCACACGTGGAGAGGGAACCGGTTTGAGAGCAGCTGCAGGGCTCATCGCTGCACGCCGCCGAGTTGTCTTCGTTAGGCTTACCAGAAGAACTGCTCAGATCACATAAATTGCAGCAAAATGAGCGCGACCCAGACTTCAGAAGTGCAGCTCTTCATCAGGCCAGGTTACACACTTCGCATGAAAACGTTTAGAACAACTTCACAGCGGAAAAAACTGCTGCTTACCGAAAAACGGCAGGAGCATAGCAAGCATGTATCCCGACTGGGAGCCATGGTGCGGGACTATATAATAATAATAATAATAATAATAATAATAATAATAATTAATCATAAATCAAATGTTTATTTAACGTCCCCAGGAACAACCGTAAGGTCTTTGTACTGGCGCACGGAAAAAAAAACAAAGGGCAACATTCATAATAAATATCAGGGATAAAAATACCTTATAAAATTGCACATATACAACTATGCGCAGGCAGAAAAAAAAGAAATGTTAACAGTGTACGAGGCTATGTAAGTACAGTGCAAAGCTCGGAGCAGAACAACGACTGGGAGCTGTGAAAAACATCGAGCTGCACAAAAGTAAGCATCGTAAAGAGACGTTGTATCCTGACATGGTCCGAATGTTCACAGAGGCAGGCGGTTACATGAAAAGGTCTATTCTCTCTGGTCAGCTTACGTGGAATTCGGAAATTATAACAGCTGAGCAGTACAGGGCAGGATATGATACCATTCACAAGCTTGTAAAGAAATAACAGATCAGCGCGATTTCGGCGGCAGCAAAGTGATGGCAAGATAATAATCCAGCAGCGTTAGAACGAGATCCAGAGTAATTTCTAGCGAAACGATGGTTGTAAATGCTTAGGAATTTTTTCTGGACTCGCTCAATGGCGTTGCTGCTTGAATTAGGAATGCCATTCCAGACCACAGATGCATACTCAAGTTGAGGAAGACATGGCGCGGTGTACAATTTTCGCAAGGGCACAGGAGAACGGAATTCTCTAGACATTCTGCAAACACAGCCTAGGGTGCGAAGACCCCGCAAGAAACACGCTTAGCGTGAGCAGAAAAGTGTTAAGGTGCTATCAAAAAGAACACCTAGATCATTGATCTCACATACATTACACAACGACACAGAATTGACAGAATATAAAAATGGCAAGATAGTGACATGAAACTGGCAAGATTAGTGACAGTTGAGCGGCCAGCGAGAAAGCCATGCCGATTGACAATCAATGAATTTTTTACATCAAAACACAATATTTTGGGAAGAGCAAGCTCAAAGATTCTGGATGCGGCACAAAGAAGGGAAATAGGGCGGTAGTTCGAGACAGTCACTTTACAGCCGGACTTAAATACTGGAAAAACAGGAGCAGTTTTCCACATGCTAGGAAAAGTTGAAGCTGCAGACACTTATTAAATATGTAGTCAATACTGGTACAAGTATACTGCCATAGGCTTTTTAGTATGGCAGAGGGGATGCCATCTGGGCCAGCTGAAAAGAATGGTTTCAAGCTCTTAATGCATTCTGAGATGCTGATATCATCGCAGCCCGCAGAATGGGTAGGACCCTCTCAATATTGATCACGTTTGCGCACGGACCAGTACCTCACACCATACGCTACATGAGTGTAGTGCACAGGTGCACCCAGTACAAGGGAAGCCTAGATGCGTGCAACGAACTGTCGCCGACCGGGCCACAGATACGACCGTGTGCCCCCATCCCAAAAGTGGCCTCTGCTCACGGTGCGGAGACAAGCATGAACGGCAGATGTTCCCTCCTGTATCCCAAGCTGCATTCTCTGTGGGGGCCAGCACCTCACGGGCACCGGATCGTGCAAGGCGAGAAATCGCACCGCAAACGACACAGCCCACCGCTTCAGAAGACAAAGTTTTTTACCAAGGAGGACTTTCCCCCGCTCGACAAGACCTACCCATCAACGTCTGCATGGTCCTCCGGGCCACCAGGCCGAACGGCGCGACATCCCAAGACTCGGAAGTGAAGCTCTGCGGGAAGAGGTAAAACAGCTCAGGGCAGCCCTCTCTACCTCCAGCCCAACTCTCCCTCAAATTTCACCACCCCATCTTTACCACCCTATCCGACCAGCCTCCTCAGAAAAAAGGAGGCCTGATGAGAGCCCAGCCCAACCCATAGATTTGGAAGCGAAATTCAGGATCTCGCCAAAAACTTAGAAGCCAGGTTCACAGAGCGCATCACGGCGCAAGTCACCGCACAATGTCAATTATGATTGAATCTACTATTACCCGTATTATGGATAATGTCCTCTCCAGCATCATGACTATGGTGGAAGAGCGTTTAGCTCATCTTACTTCTGGACTCTCAACAGGCTCTCTTCCCACAGCCCACCTCCTCAACCCCCTCCTTCGCCCCTCCACCTACACATGGCTCCTCCTACGGCCCTAATTCGTTACAAATTATCCAATGGAACTGCAGGGGCTTTCGGCGAAAGCACGACCCCCTGCAGCAAATTATTGCCAATTCTTCGTTACCGACCAGACATTATTGCTATTCAGGATGCTAATGTTTGCAGGCAACTACCAGGGTACGGTGCTATTCCATCAGACTCAACGGATGTTCCTCGCGTGATACATATGTCCGTAACTCTTTGCCTTTCGTGCAGCATGAATATCACTATCGCCTATCGCTCACACCTTCATTGAAATTTTACCCCCGAACCCTGCACGATCCCCCCTGTTCATTTCTTAACTGCTATCTTCTTCCACGACAGTCGATTCAGTTACTCCCTCCTCTCCTCAAGTCCGCCGTTCGATTGGCCGCATCAAACCCCCTACTCATCATCGGCGACTTTAATTGCGCTCACGTTGACTGGGGCTATCGGCGCACCAACCACAGGGGCACAGTCCTATACAATGAAGCGCTCATGCTCCAACTGACCATTTTTAATGATTTTAGCCTGCCTACTCGTATTGGCAATAGTGTCACTGCCGATACTAGTCCAGACCTCACGCTTGGAAGAAATATCGCCGACCTGCAGTGGGAAAGAACGCAAACCACACTTGGGTAGTGACCACCACCTAATTCGCATAGCAGTGAATTATCAACCGACCTCGGCGCAAATTTACCGTTAGGCGCGTTAGTGGGACCAGCTCCGCAAATTCAGGCAAAGCGCGGCCAACACAGGCCCCCTTCGACTTTGACTCCTGGGTTAGGCAGTTGCAAGAGGACATCCGCCAGCATACCCAAACGCTAGATACAACTCCAAAAATCCCCGTTATCGACAGTAAGCTCGCCCATCTCCTGGAAGCTCATGATACATTACGCAAAAGGTGGAAAACTCAAAAGCACAACAGGAAACTAAAACTAAAGCTCGCGCAGCTGCAAACCCAAATAGAACAGCACAGCACCACCCTTTGCAAAGCTATACTGGGCTCAGATCTGTGAGGACCTCCGTGGCAATCTCTCTACAACCCGCGCTTGGCACCTGTTGCGCCACATGCTAGACCCCACGCAATCTAAAAACCAGACGCGTCTTAGCCTTCGCCGCCTCACTCACTAACCATCGGCAGGACACAGAGCCTTCCTTACGCAGGTAAAATGCATCTATACTACTCCTGGTCTTCCTAGCAAACACCCCGAGTACACAGGTTCACCCCAACCCCAGCTTGATGCCCTTATTACAGAATCAGAATTTCGTGCAGCCCTACTGAAATTACGCATACAGCACCCGGTGAAGACCAAATTACCAATGCTGCCATCCGCAATCTTGATGATGCTTCCATATCTGATCTAGTGAACTACTTTAACGAATGTTGGGAAGCTGGTACCACTCCCTGCCTCCTGGAAGCACGCCAAATAATATTTATCCCTAAACCTCACAAACCCATTACCATCGACAATATTCGCCCCATTTCATTGACATCCTGTCTTGCCAAGGTCTTCGAGCACATAATTCTTGCTCGCCTGACGACGTACATGGAAGACATAACCTTTTCCTCCTCAGTATGATTGGATTTCGTGCGCATCTTTCTGCGCAGGATGCCTTGCTCCAAATTACGCACGACGTGCTTGACGATACCATACCTCACCTCACTAAAGCTATCCTGGCGGTAGACCTCACTAAGGCATTTGATAGAATTCGACACGATGCCATCTTAAGGCAACTGCAGGCACTGCAGGTAGGCCCCAAAACTTATAACTACGTTCGTGCCTTTCTCTCTGGGCGCACTGCCTCCTTGCACATTGATAACCTGAGCACGGCCCCTTATAACGCTCGGCGAGGTCGGAACTCCTCAAGGCGCGGTCCTCTCCCCCTTTCTCTTTAATATTGCTCGTATCCCCTTAGCCCACAAACTTAATCTCATCCCACACCTAAAGCATACCCTGTACGCCGATGATATTACCACAGGGACTACTCATGGCTCTGACGGGGAAATAGAGGAAACTCTTCAATTAGCAGCCGACACCATCTCAGCTCACGCGTCATCTATTGGGCTCTAATGCTCCCCCTCTAAATCTGCGCTCCTTCTCATGAGACCAAAATCAGCCGCTAACTCGCCCATTGAAATCACTTTAGAGGAACCGCTATCCCCCTCACCCCCACACTGCGCATCCTTGGCCTCTACTTGCAGGATTCCGGACGAAATGACCACACCCTAAAAACACTCAAGACTTCCACGCAAATCCGTGTTGCAGCTTTTACGCCGCGTATCCTCCATGCACAAGGGTTTAGACGAAGCGGACAACATGAAAGTTGTACATGCTTTCACGCTTAGCCGAATTTTATACGCCACCCCATATCTCAAGCTGAAACCGCACAGAAACTGAACGCGTGAACGCCATGATCCGCCTCGCAACTAAGGCAGCCCTGAACCTTCCTCGCAGCACAAGCACAGCCAACTCCTTGAACTGGGCATGCATAATACCCTTTCTGAGCTAGTTGAAGCACATCTTCAGGCGCAGTATTTAAGACTTTCCGTGAGCGCCACTGGCCGCCATATTCTCGCTTCATTCGCATAAACATACCCGCTAATCAGCCAACCTTTATACCCATTCCTCGACACATTCATGCCTCTATAATAGTTAAACCCCTGCCCCGCAATGTGCATCCTCAGCATCACATCGCTCGCCGCGTAGCTCGCGCAAATGCCCTTCACCAGAGTTATGGACAAGCTCAGGATGCCATTTGGGTAGACGCTGCTTGTACAGCACAAGAAGCTGTAGAAGTTGCCTACAACCCTACTCTGCCTCATCCTCTGATTCACCGCCTTCCTTCAGGCTCTACAGCTGAGGAGGCAGAGGAGGCTGCCATCGCCCTAGCCCTTGTCCAATCAGACGCACAGTACATCTTCACTGACTCAAAAACTGCTACTGTACAACTACGCCAGGGGCAGGATACACCCGCCCGCCTGGCAGTTGCTGAACACCCCCACGCAAAATTTACCACGCATGGTAGAACTCCAGTGGGTGCCGGCTCATTCAGGGAACCCCGGAAACGAGGCTGCCGATAAATTGGCCCGAGGATTAATAGCCGGGCTCAGGACAGCCTCGATTCGGGCTTCTCGAAGGAGCGGGCGCACACTTTTGCCGAGCTCACGCAAATACCCCTTTTGAACCGTCGGACATACCCTCCCCCAAATCCTCCCTTACCCACTCCCAACAAATCCTATGGAGACGTCTCCAGACCCGCACTCTTCCTTCCCCTCAACTGTTGTCCCACTACTGTGGCACTTCCTCTGAATGTTCCCTGTGTGGCGAACCTCACGCCACCCTTTCCCATATTCTTTCGGCTGCCCTGCTGATCCTCCCCCGCAGGGACAGCCTGCCATCACCAGCTGGGAGGACTGGGAGGTCTGCTCTCGTCGGGGACCCGGCGTTTGCAACTTGCTGCGGTGACTCGGGCTGCCGATGTCATCGCGGTGAGAGGCATGACCGTGTAGACGTGGCGTAGGACCGCGCAGTGGTCCAGGGGCCCGGGGTCCAAACACACTTGCAAATAAAGTTTTTCTCTCTCTCTCTCTCTCTGAAATGGAACCTTCATCTAGCGACACAGCATGAGCTGTGCCAACTGCCTTAACCTGTCGACCGTTACTAGCTACAGAGGCTGAGACTTATAAACATATGAGAAATGCATGGCAAAACAGTCAGCAACGGCTTGAACTTCTACTCCATTTGGGTCCAGTATCCTGAAGGACTCGCCACTTTTGCTCCACCGTTTGCGCACATACTTCCAAAACTCAGCCGGCCTGTCAGACACGCTTTTTTCTAAAAGTGAAATATATAGACTGTGATCCCGTTTATAAAGGCATTTACAAAGAGTACGAAAACGACAGAATTCTTCCTTCAAATGAGTTGATGCAGAACGTTTATACTTCCTGTGTGCACGATCTTTATGTTTCAGTGCACTTATAAGTTCTGATGAGAACCAGGAGGGATATTTACAATGATTAGGTGTATACTGGGTGTAGTATAGTGGCGCCATCTGCGAATTGCGCGCGCCACTTAGAGTCTTATTGTGCTGTGTTGTCGGCAGAGGCCGTGACGTATCGGCACACGTGATGACATATGGCCAATCACGGGTACACGCGTGTCCGTTGTTGTCATTTTTCGAATAAACGGCCGCTGGCCGGCTCAGTCGTTGTTTGGGCTTCCGCGGGCTCCGGACTCTCATCTCTCCCACTCGTGCCGTCGGGCCGTGCGGCGCGCGGCGCGTCTCGTGCCAGTCGTCGGGCCCTCGCCGTCGGTCACCGCTCGCCGACACAACACTGGGGAATGAACTTGCGCATGCTAGTCAAGATAGTTCCGTTACTGATCGACTTGATCATCAACATTGGGTTTGTCAGTTACCAGTGACCAATCTGTGGTGGACAAGTCATAGTACAAGCCAACGTAGTCCTCCTCGCTTGAAGGCAAATCTGGGCGTTTTGTCGATTTTTCTGGAAAGCTTGGTTTTTCTGGTGAAATACAGAGTGTTAGTTTGAGCGGTGGGTGAAATTTGTCAGGACGAACAAGAGAGATGTGAGAGAGTGATACTTCGATAGGCTGATTATTAGAAATACACAGATCTAAGACGTTACCACAGGAATTGGCAATACTATTGTGCTGTTGGAGGGAAATAAAAGCGAGAAAATCTAACAATACGCTGCCTTTGTTCTTTAAGAAATGATGATAATGAGAAAAATTAAGTGTGGTCCAGTCAATTCCAGGTGTGTTAAAATCGCCAAGTACAAGAATTTTGTAGTGTGCGAGCGTCTCATTTACTTCCTCTTCCTCCTCGTCTCTGATTTGCCTTTCGCGGGACTTCGCCCCGCTGCATGTTTCCGGGGCGTCTTTTCGACCAGTGTGGTAGCCGACAACGCCTCCGATTTCGGTGATCTTAAGAAAGGGAAATAGACGAGGAGGCAGGCTTCGAGGAAATTCGTCCTGGTCCGGGGACGACCTGCGGCCTCTACCAATTGAAACCAGGAAGCTCATCCATGGATGATGGCCACAGATTAAGAAAGGGAAAATAGACCTTCACGAAGCCACAAGGAAAATCCGTGACATCAGAAGATAAAGAGGCCCAAAGATGACGGGCCCCCTGTAACCATTGGGGAAAGTGCGAATTCTCACCGAGGCGCAAATGCGGACATGTGATCTCTAACGTGTCTGGTAGGGTGGCTGTCTATTTTCCCTTTCAAGACTTCGGCCGAGATCAAACACAAACAATGCCTCTCAAACAATGAGATATCTTTCTTAAAGCACCCATCAAAAATGTCGATTAATCGATTAAAACATCACATAGAAATAAATTAATCGATGAAAGGCTAAATCTACGAATGATTAACAATTAATCGATTAAAAATTTTAGTCAACCATCCCTAGGGGCGCGCTAAATATGCCTTTCGAGTTGTGAAGGCGTGGGCTTTGGTTGTTCTTCCAGCGCTCCTCGGCTACGTTTCCCATTCACTGGTATCCATTCCGTTGCACTGAATGGCCAGCGGTCGTTTTTCCTACGTATTACGTGACTCTCCCAGGTTCATTTCCATCGGTTATTGTCAAGTGGAATATCGGCCGCCCCTCTTTGTTCCCAGACACATTCTCACAAACCACTTAAAGAACCGACATTCCCAAGCGCGCTGATAGTCTCAAGTGACTTAGAGTAACGATGCAGCATAAAATCCGACCGAGATCACGAATCGTATCTCCGAAAGTCGTTTTCGTAGAGCGAAAGTTGTTGTTCTCTGCGCAGGATAAAAAAAAAAGCTGTGATCTACTGATTCCAGTTCATTGCAGCTGTACCATTAAGAAGATACCGCAAGGCCACGTTTTGGCAAGTAAAGATTACGCTTCAGATCCGACAAAACAGCCTGTACGACCCCAATTGCAATGGTGGGGTATGGCACCCCTGCCGTTCTCAAAACAAATATAAATGTGTAAATTATGTAGACTGTGACACGATAGGCTTATTCAATATCATTTAAAGAAAACTGCCTGTATTTAGGCGTTGTCATGTCAGCAGCTGCTGAAGGCACAGTACCCATCACACTACTTTACCAAGCGCGTACAAGTTAATCAGTATTTTATTGAGACCAAATCATTGATAGCCTGCCAACTAATCTGGAAGGAATAAAGGTGAGGCGGAGGCAGAGAATAAAAAATAAACACGCAGAATCTTCTTTGGGAGTTGTCTAAATGATGCTTAAGCGTAGTGCTTTATCGCAGAAAACTCTACCGTCGCGGCCTTCCTAGAAACGTTGTTGGGCGACATAACCGTGGCATCTTTAATTTCCTATCTAGAGTTCGTCAGCACCTGGAAAGGCCCCACAGTGGAAACCAACGCTGAAGAGGCGGTGCTCCTATAAAGGAAGTCCTGCAGGGAGACGCGACCATAACGAAGCCGTTCGACCAGGCGACTGGCCGCACGTGCCACGATGACCGCACGCGCGTGCTCTCGTTTCCATACTATCTTCAGCACAAAAAGCTCTGGCTGCCATAGCACCGGTGGTGTCGCGCTACAGTTTACAAAAAAGATGGTTGATCCCTCTGTCATAGGAATCGGTATAACACGAAAGTGAAACCGGTGAAACGTCGTCACAGAAGCAGTGACTGCTTTAGTGCACTGGTATATCAGTTGTTTGGCAGATGTAGCACCGCCTGATCTGGACGCACTCACGTTGACGCCTAGTGGCCCATCTCCGTACCTTCTGGTACTGAAGTTCTTAACATTTACGTGGACACCGCATATGGTGAATCCCGCGCAAATATGGCATCAACAAGCACATAATAACACTGATACTCGATATGCACTCCTCCAGAGAGTCGTGAAACGCGAAGAGAAACGCTACGCGCGTCGTGTCTTCCTTCTAGCCTGGCAGTTAATTTTCACAGGGCGAGCGGGGTACGCGGTGCGACATCCAGGCTCTCCAGGCGTTCCAGGCGAGCATCGGAGAGCTATTTTTCGATATGGATGGATGCTATGAGCGAGGCTTGGGCTAAAGCCACCACCTCGCAGTGAGTTAAACGCAATTACACTTCTATTGGAAACGCGCCGAATGGGACGGTCGTAGCAACGGCGCGTTTTTTCGAGCCTGGTGGCGCACATGTCACCTACCCGTTATAAATGGGACGCTCATAGCATCTATCCATCCATCCATCCATGCAAGAGCACTGCGCGAGGAAAGTCTGAAAGATAAAAGGCGCGTTCATGTAACCTCCGTTGTGTGTTTGGCGGTAACTTAGTGGCCTAAACACCCGGCAGCCATCGTCCCGGACCGAGAGGTCATGGGTTCGACTCCTGTCAACGAAAAGTTTTTTTTTTCCTTTGCCATTTTATGGTGTTCATTTTGCTAACGTATTGAAAATCTTGGTCCACCCCGGTATAAAACACTTTCGAGTTAAAACAACTTTGCCTGATGGCCACTTTCAGGGCAAAGCACACGAAAATGATGAGAACCTCTGCAAAGCGGGCTACAATGTATCCTATGTCGAATAAACGGTGCCGTACCGTGACAGCGTCTCCCTTTTCATCATTTTCTGGCTGCGTTTTGTGATTCGTGTCAAGCTGTGCAGGCTGACAACCTCCATTGATAAATCATGCTGCGTCGACGCCGTGCTGCCCACTTGTGCAGTAAAGAAAAGCAAGAGGGAGCTGCGTCATTCTTATCCCGAGTATGTTGAACAGTCCGCGGTATGTATGCACGCGGAAGTTGATCCAGCGCCTTATTTCTGAGCAGAGACAGGCGAGTGAAAAAAGGATTCCATGGTACATCATATGTACAATGTTGTGTCCAATCAGTCATTGCTGGGATAACCCGTCGTAAACATGATCGATCACTGGCGCCCATATTTGCCATATTTAACTAATGCTTACAAACACAGTTATTTTCCCATGACAGTTAAACACTTATTTAACTAATGCTTACAAACACAGTTATTTCCCATAACAGTTAGACATTTAACTAATGCTACAAACACAGTTATTTCCCATAACAGTTAAAGACATATTTAACTAATGCTTACAAACACAGTTATTTTCCCATAACAGTTAAAGACATTTAACTAATGCTTACAAACACAGTTATTTTCCCATAACAAAGACTGGAATTGCCTGCCTCAGGAGAGTTTCGCAACTGAAAATTTTGCTTCATCACTGGAAATTATCTTTTTGATGTTTAGTGTTCACATGTGTTATAGTCTTGTTGCTTCAGAGACATGCTATCTCTTTAGCGTATTGATGACTGTTTAATACAACGAATGCATGTTTTTTTTAGTCTTGCTGTTACGATTCACTTGATGTTTCTTTTGACCCTCCTGCTTGGACCAATGTGTTGGTCCGCAGTATGCTTTAAATGAATAAATAAATAAATAAATAATAAATAAATAAATAAATAATAAATAAATAATAAATAAAACCTTATGTGCATTAAACAAAACGTAAAGTATGTGTCATGGCATGAATAATACAATGACGTGATGAAAAGCGTTTGGTCAAAGAACTGATGTAATACCTTAAACACCAAGGCGCTAGCCAGAGCACTCCCCTGACACTTTCGAACCAGCACGGCTCCCCGCGATGAAGCGGCGGCGCGGGATGGGTCGAAAGGTGTCTTCACCCTGTAAGCGGTGCCGCTGCCATCGAGGCACCCTATACGTGAAAATTCCACCGCTAGTTTTAAACGAGGCACATCACGCGGTCACCGAAACGCATTGGTGGCATCAAATTTTCTCAAAGTCATATTTTTTTACTGTGCACAATCCTCCATGACGACTTCCCAGGTAGTACAGAGGACTTAAATTCGACTACAACGAAGTACTTCACTGAAGGCTTCAGAGGAAGTGCGCCACTTTTACTACAGTGAGCTCTGCTTTTGCATTTCCTTTGTACCGCTGGCACAACGGGTTCATCAGATTTAGATATATTATTCACTTGCAGTAAGCGTGGTAGTGTTGCCGCGTAGTTGAGGAAGTCGCCTGGGGACCGGGGGGTTGTGGTTTAGAAACTCAGCACCATCAAGACAACTTGCTTCGTTTTATAATTATTTCTCTCCGAGTATTTGTCTTAGGTAAGATAGGTACTGAGTGACGATTTTCCAGATGGTTAACCAGCGTGGCTGAAACGTGCGGCCCCAATGCGCGGAAGACGAAGACAGAGAAGAGTCTTGACGCACACGAGCGCTGGTGAGTTCATCCCCGCGGTTCATTAAAGTCTTTCCAGAAATATTGGCTGCTGTTTTCCACCCGTGTGTTCCCTTCATTTTAAACGGACCAGTGGTGAGCAGTGGGGCTTCCCAGTTTGTGGCGCATACGCGTTCGGAGAGTTTGCGCACATAGGACGGAACGAATTCTGTTTTAGATTAGCCATTCGCAGTTTCGCTGTACAATGTGTTTAAAGGAGCCGGTTAGTAGACGCGTTTACGGGCGCTGCATTTAAACAAGATGCCATATGTTATTATGTAAAAGCCTCCTTGAAGCTTTATTGCATTTAAACGAAATAAATAGTTTCTGACATGAAATTTTATGACAAAAGTCGGTTTAAATTTCACAGATATAAAGTAAAAGGTTGTGCATAAAACGTGGATGATATTAAGCATAAATCCCTAGGGAATTTTTGAATGGCTGAAATTGTTTTCCTTGAGATTATTCTGGTGTAATGCGAGCAGTGACATTGCATCGTTGTGAATAATGGATGAAAGGGAAGCTGAAAAGTAACAAAGGCAAGCGCTCCCGTAATTGGGAGTAGACATAAGCATGAAATGGCAACAGCCAAAGCAGACTGCTTTGAGATGACACTTCATTAAAACTGTGAAGAAGCATGAAAACGAGCTCAGAAGCAACATTTTCGGTAACTTCTTTGGGAAGTTCCTAGCGCATGTAATGCGGTTCTGTACAAAAGGTTGTGGACCAGAGACCACATATGTTTGAGTGCCCAGGTCTGTGTTCTGGCTCCGGGTCCCCAGAAGGTCGCCGACAACTGGAGCTAAAAGCCCTTCATGCTTGAACAACATGCAATACACAAATTTCTCGTTGGTTTTATTTGTAAAGCTTCTCTACAGGCGCAATCTCGACAGAGCAACTGCTGCCAGTCGCAACAAAGTTGACGAAATCAACAGAATCGCTGGAACTTTTTTTCGCTTCATCTTCAAAATCGATTGGTGTTCTTACTATTAAACGAACATCTGTGCACTGCCGTATTTATGCGCTGTCACATTTGTCTATCGTGATTACAGTAACACCCGAGGAATGTCGCCAATACTAAGTATGTCAGCACTTCAACGCGTTTATACCCTCGCTGCCTCTAGAGCGAGCCTTTTGCCGCCTAGGATTATCTTTTCCCGATGGAAGTGATGAGCACAGCTTCTTCCTCTTTAATTTGCAAACAACTGCTCGAGTGCTAGCTGAGCCTCGCGCTTCCTCGACGAAGACACGGCCAGACGACGTGTCACTGCTAAGCCTAAACGTGACCCTGTCTACATGGCCATCTGCAGAGCGAGCTCTGTGGCGCTGGCGCAGTAGGGCATCTCGTCCAGCCAGAAGCACAGGTCGCACCATGCCTCCTGCTCGGCCTCGTCCACGGCTGCGGCGAAGCGGCTCTCGAACCTCTTGGCCAGACTCCTGGTCAGCCCTTCCAGGGCAGCCACGTTCGTCTTGGGCAGTACAGCCAGGGCTCATCGCTGCATTCGCGCCGGCGTAGATATGTTGCACGATTCATACGTATAGCAGGCAATTCTACGACGGATACCGGATTTCTGCCCATGGACTGTTCGCATCTGCAAACCAAAACAACGATACTATCACGAGACACGCCCTACTGCGGGACTACACATTAAAATGGCCACCTAGCATTCTTTATTGTGTACCTGAAAATAAGTACAGGAGACCATTCTGCATTTCTCCTCCATCAAAATGCTGCCACCTGCTCGTCCTCATGGCATGTAGTTGTCTCGTGTGAGATCCACGCTGTTTGCGCTGCTTGATGTATATATCCCACCCACGGAAAGGGCGATATTTCGTCCACTTCAATTAATTTAGGTTACCTCATAACTACTACACCACCGCTCAAACAAGAATTATGGTCCCCTATGATTTGTGTTTTTTTTTGTCAAATGAATGGTTATACCCACGAGACTAGAAAATGTGCTGCTGTGCGCGAGTACACCCCGAAAAATTATAGCATGTTTTTGAAAGCTAGTTTCAGTTCCTGCTGTATCCTGACGTCACAACACGGTATGAGCCTCTCGTCACGTGCTCGCTCAAGATATCGTGACGTTTTCACGGCCGCTCCGCTCCGCGACTCCGTTGGTGACGCACAAGCGGCCATTTTGAAAGTTTTGTTACGTAACGTAATCGCAACTATCCATACTTGTGCGTGAAATCAACAGAATCAGTCAACAGTGAAGTCAACAGAACTGCAGGCTGACGACACGCTAGCTAGGGTCGATGTCAGCAGGTGTACCATGCGGAAATTGACTTTAAAATCAAAATTAAATATCTTATCAGTATGTACTGTGTTTCACACTGGCTCAGAACCGTCTGTCTATACAGGAGATCTGTACTGTGTAGCAAACTCACTTTACAAAATTGGTGTCGGCACCCTTTTAAGGCTTCTTGAATGGCAGCATCAGTCTATATGATTGTACACTGCGCATCGCGTTGCATGCACTCGCACAATTCACACTCACCCGACGAGGTTGCAGATCTTCAAGAACGTCTCCCCCATGGCCTCGCACTTGTTCCTCGGCATTTTCTTCAGGTCGGTGAACAAGGGCTTCACGTCTGAGACAGAGACAGGCGAATATGGGTCAAGTAAGTACACAGTGGTATTTTATTTTATTCAGGTTAACGTCCGCTTTGCATCGATCGCTGTGTAATTTATCCACTACTGAGGCGCGTACTATCCGTTCATGCTCTAACGCGAATTGCACTGGAGTGTGTGTTCACGTTGACACGTTCGTATGCGTTTGCAATATATAGACCCAGTAACGGTTTTAATCGAACCATACGTATGGAGCGCTAAACTTGAGTTACCTACAAACCACAGAAAAGAAAAAGCGGTAGAGGATAACAACACAACGCTGAATTCAAGGTTCAAGCAACTTTCAAACAACATGTTATAGCATGTTTACTCGCGCTATGCTGTAGCTTGACTTTTTTTTTTCTTTAATCGATGCGAAGCTATGGGTGCGGTGATGGATTTGGAAATGTTTTTTATGGAATGCTGTAAATGATATATGTGAATACGAAAATTGCAGAACACTCAGTCATCGGATGCAGACTCTGTACAGGCTGCCTGCAAAATAAAAAACATAGGCCATTCTATACTTCGGGACTTGTCACGCTGTCCGACAAAAGCTGAAAGAAATTGTCAATTCCAAACAACATTTTGCAATAACATGACGCTTCCTCACCAGAAGGAGAGAAAAGAAGCCAATTAAAATACACTTCAGACTCATCTTCAACGTCTGTCTATGTCGTGCGACGGCATTCTTGATAAATGAATGTAATTACCACAATCAAGCAGTGAGAGAGTGACGTGACGGCGTCGTCGTTTGTTTTTTTTTTCTCCGACGAAGGCGAACGGCTTATGGGAAGAGGCGAGAGGCAGAAGCGGGGTGGCGACTGCTTCGGCGTCCAGCTCGGCCAAGCACCGGAGCGTTGTGCTACTTTTGGTGAGCCGGACGTGGTCAAAGCGACAGCCAGGTGACAAGAAACATTGCCTGGGAGTTCTGTGGCGGGTTACCCTGGTAGTCTGGCAAGCGAGGCACGAGCAGGCCCACTGGCGAACATCGGTGTTAGTTAATGCTCGGCCAGACGTGCCGCTGTGTAAGGAGGTATTGAGGGGCTCGAACGTTGGGAAGGCAGATGTCAAATCAGTGTAAATGAAATCGCACGACGAAAAGCAGCCGGAATAAGGATTACGATGTGTGGCAGCTGATATGTCGCGAGAAACCGGTCGATAGAAGCGGCTGAGAAACCAGTTGCATAAGTAGAGAACGGAGGTGGTCACGCGGCGCTTCCAGCTCAGGGTCTGCCATCCGCGCCCAAGAAAGACGCTCCCAATTCACAGCAGATGAAGTGCCGAGGAAGGGGATGCGTAAAATGTTATTAGCTGTCTCGTTGTCGGTGTCTTTGCTGTGCTGGATACACGTTGCGAACTCCGATATGTAGGCAAGTTGGCGAAGATCACATGAGACGTATTTGGAAGAGTTTTAGCGTAAAACATACAACAAGGACTTATGATGATTAGGGCATCGGCCACCCGTGTTTCTTTTCTGATCCACTCCATTGTCTTCATATGTCTTCGGGTTGTGCCTGTGATTTTTCGTTCCATTGTGCGCTTGGTGGTCAATATCTTTTTCCAGTTTTTTTATTTGCTGAGAAAACAGCGCCAAAGATAGGACAAAGAAGAGAGAAGTCCAAACAGGGAGGTTTGTTTCCTATCTTTGTCTTTCGCGCTGCTTCCTCAGCAGGTATGAACCCAGAACCCAATTACGGACGCTTTTACAACCCTTCGATATTCTCCAGGTTTTCGCCCCAGATGTTAGAAGTGGCAAAATACAATGGTTGCACACTTTCCGCTATAGTAACAATTGTAAGTTACCGGCCATGACCTGAGAATGTCTACCGTATACGCACCATCTCTTCCTTACTGCATTTCCTTTACATTATGACTACCATTACTGTAGAGCGGTAAGGTATTGCGTACCCCTTGAGCTGTTGAAGTGGTGGTGTTCAACAGATTTTGCAAACATCCACTTTATATAGCAGGGCCGGCATGGCGAGCCAATTATTTCTCACTTGAATTTCTTTCGCCGTTTTGTACGAAATCAGTTATCTCAGGCCTGGCAAGAGGGAAACAAGTGAACAGATAGTTTGCAATGACGTCGTTGGATCGTATCTTAACCTCTAACAAGGCTTTGGCTACTGGTCCGAGAAGTTCTTGCGCTTTTACAGGGAAATAAATACTTCTCTGTATAAGAGGCTGGGTCCGAGCTAGTTGGTACACTGACATTATGAAACCGTTAAGCGCACAAAGACGGGAACAAGAAGACGACACACAGAGCGCTTTTAAACAACCGCAAGTTGCACAATGTAAGACCATGTTGCTGCCTGACTTTTGCTTCAAATTGTTGGCATGTTCTCGTAGGCGATCATTGATACATCGGCCAGTTTGGCCGAGGGTAAACCACGTCCACATGAGAGCGGAACCTTATACACGACAACTGCATTTGCAGGACACGAACCTCGTGGCGTGTTTCTTGCTGCATATGTCAGGCTTTTCGCTGCTCACGTTCACACGCTTGTGTGTCGTCTTCTTGTTCCCGTCTTTGTGCGCTTAACGGTTTCATAAAATACTTCTCTGTCTTTCGCATCCAGGCACAAGCACTCGACTCGGCATTTACCTCCGCGTGGTCTCAGGCGGGACGCGCAGAAGTCGACGAGGAAGGCATGCACGCCGAAAGTGTTCACGTGCAGCACGCGCCCGTTGAGCCTGTAGGAGAGCACGTCGTGGTGCGCCTTCTTGACGAGCACGTGGTCTTCGCTCAGGGATCGGTGCTCGAACTCGAGCGCCTCTTCCGCCACGGCCAGGGTGAGCGCCACCTGCTGCACCACCGACCACAGCTGCAATGGGCTCTCCAGCTGAAAAACCAGAACCTCTGTAGAGACTATGCATTTACTTCTTTAAAGAACGATGCGCCAGTTTTAATGCGCAGGCATCCTGGCGAGCTACTTTCTTAAGGAAACCGTGCATCCGTGTAAGGTAACGCGTTATTGTTAATCGTGGAACGCGCGGAGTCATAACGCAGTGATGGCAGTGATTTCTTACGTTTTGCAGCAGATTACGAGGCCAACAAATGCTAGTTGGAGCAGCTATTGGTGTTTTACTAGAAGATGGCAAAATATGCCATACAACTCCTGTAGTGCAAAGCATCTCCGAAGCGTCTCATTAATGTTAATGTCTATTATCAAGGATATTTTACAGGACAACATACAAAGTAAATGGCATGAAATCCGATACGCAGTTATTTATCCGACAGAGTGTAGTTTACCAGCCTAAATGGTTCTTGTTCCCAAACACAACCAATAAAATATGCCGTTCCTCAAGGCTCCATCCGTTATTCTTTATTCTTTATATGAATGAGATTGTGAACACACTGTGAACTTCTGACATAATTCTCTATGCAGACTATACAAGTACTTTTTTTTTACAGGTAAACATTTACTCCAACTTAAAAGGTAGCTAACAGATGGCTAACTGAACTATCAAACTGGTTACATTTAAGCCAACTTCAACTAAATGTAAAAAAAAACTAAGCATATTATTTTCAAAAGCCGTAATAAACCTGACCACTATAATGCCTGTAATTATATTTAACAACTCCGCTATCGAACGGATTCCTACTTATAAATTTCTAGGTGTTATTTTTGAAGAGAACATGAGCTGGACACCTCACGTAAACAAGCTTCACGCAAGTATGTGCAGGTCAATTTCAATATTGCACTATATTAGAACCAGGCGCCTAAATGGTTGAAACAGTTATATTATGTCCTTGGTCATTCTCATTTACACTCCTGTCTACTAATATGGGGAACCACTCGTAAGACAAATTTTGATATGTTAATAATTTTACAAAAAAAGAGCAGTGCGTTGCATAGAAAACCTTAAACTAAATGGCCACTCAGCGCCATCCTTTTCAAAGCTAAACATACTCAAAGTAGATCAGTTATTCTAACTAAGGCTTGCTACGCATACACATAGACAAATTTTGCATGACCCACACACCCTGTCCTCATCTTCGTTAACTAATAATTCACAATATCACCTAAGGCATAATCGACTTAGGACACCCATGTTCAGAACTAAATATGGTACTCAGACGCTCGCCTAGTTGATACCACATTTCCCTAATTATAATCCAGAAATCGCCAATATGATTCAGGACTGCAGTTCGGCATACAGCCTCAGGAAAAGGATTAAAGATTACCTTTTGCTTAGAAAGATTACTTTTTGCTTAGCTCTTAACACTCCTTTACGTTACGCAGCTTTCCTTGCGGACTTTATATCGCTTAGTATTTTATTTTAAAAAATTTTCCCCATTTCTTGTATACTGTTTTCGTAACACTGATTAGCATTATTGCTTGTACAAATATTTCCTTGTTACGTATTACTATGGTATGCATAAAACGTTACCATCTTACTTTTGTATATTTAGTTGCCTGTAGGCTGTTGCATACATTTAGACCTTTTTTTGTTTCTGTATTGTTGAACTATGTTCACGCGGTTTTCCACCCCCGAGCGATGTATGGGTAGGGGGACTTTGTCAGGCAGTTTCATCTGCCTTTAGCCCCTTCATCCCAGACACTGACTCTAAATAAAATTAAAATTCAATTCAATATTCAAATTGCAAGAAATGAACAGTTAAAGAGAGGGTTATTGAATGTGCCGTGAAATGAGCTACATATCTGAGATACAAATACTTGTGGCACAAATGAGATCAAACCAGTAAAGTTGAACAGCACATAATAGAAGTAACCATAGTCACATATTACTTGCGAAAGCAGCAGTCGATAATTGGTATGAGATCAAGGCAAGCACGGTAATTTTCACATTTCACCAAAATAGCCTGCATGTCAAGTTAAAAAACAAAAAAGCTGTTTAGCTGTTTTGCTTGATATGCCAGCTCTTGTTGCATAAATGAGATTAGAGCCGATAAATCTACATACTAGGATTTGATTACACAGATTTTTTACTGTTTCTTTCAGACTTGCGAAATGGTCACACGGTTAAAGTTTCTCGTCTTCATTTTCACAGTGCTGTTTCAAGGCAGGTTCGGAGCAGTTGCTATGAAATGTCATGTTTAGCATGTCATAATGTCACAGTTCGCATGTTACAGTATCACAAGCACATGTAGCTCTCTTTTCGAGCAGTCTGGAGAGGCACTTCCACCACTGGTAACGGTGACGGTTCACTAGGAGTACGGGGAGTCATAACGTGTTACGGTTCACATAGGAATACGTAAAGTCATAATGCGTTACGGTTCACATAGGAATTAATACGGGGTGCCATAACGCGCTACGATTCATATGAGGTGTTTTAGATACGAAGCAGCTTTTGCGCTGGGCTTTGTCCGTAGTTCCATTGGCGACCGTCCGCTTTCTGAAACCTACCATAGCTATCTGTAACATACTGAGCGCGCGCTCGCGCCAAGGAGAAGTCTTCTTCGTCTTGTTCTTCGACCGCCTTGATGATGATACGTGCAGAGCACTTTAGGGGCCAGCGCTGCCGTAAGCTGTCCTAGCTTGGCGTAACGCAGACAAAACCACGTGTGAGCACGTTCGGGCCTGTGTAAGGGGCTGGGTTAGACGCCGCGGCCTCTCCCCCTTACATTCTTTCGGCAATCACGTGATGGCATCGGGGAATGAGATTCTGCAGACGCGCCATGAACCCGCGTGGCGTGCTCCAACAAGAGTTCGGGATGAGTAACAGCAACAGCAGCAACAGTGAATTCATGGTGGGCTCCACATGCAAGGACGAGTTAACATCGGGCAAGGTGCCCGTGATGAACTGAACTTTAAGTCGACCCATGCGCTCCTTCGCATCCCCACATGGTTCCCTTTAGCGGGAGATGGTGAATTTTTTTTTTTTCTTCTAACGAGAGTGCCGACGTTACGTCAGACCATGAGCTACCGTTTACACGTCCGTGTACTCGGCGTGCCTGGCAAACACACGACATGCGCGCAACTACTAAGTTTATACCAAGTCGACCAACCACCCCGTAACACTTGTCTCACAGTGAACAATCCGGCACAGACTGCTACTGCCTGACTGCTTCGCATGAACTTTATTCCCACAATGCGTGGGATCTTCCAGATTTCTTGTTCCTGGCATGTGTTGAAGGCCCCCGAAAAATATTTCAGCTCTTCCTCTTCATTTTAGCTTCTTAGCTTGTTTTATGCCGCGCCTATTGTGATCACTTCTTCTTCAAGGCATAGATCGGTGCCCAATACCTTCATTTCCGCTGCCCGCCATTCCCAATGTAGTTTTCCAATGTAGTGTCTTGGAGCGAAAGAAGGACATGATACCGTAGCGCCAGACGCGCAAGAAACACCAAGAGGCAGAAAGAAGAAGGAAAGTCTCGACGAAAGGTCGTGGACCGACAACAAGGACCCTATGCACGACTGATGGGATAGTGCTACGGGGCAGACTCTATAAAGAGGGGGAAAAACCTCACTGTGCAGTTATAATTACTGAACGCTGCATACGCTTTTCTGCGGTTGCCCATGCACACTGAGAACGAATCAAAATGTACATCCTTACCGTAGCGCTACTAAGCGGCCAGCCAGCGAAGGTCATGTGCAGAACCACGTAAGGTAGAGAGAGGTCGTGCCCGTCTGCGCCACAGTAATAATAATAAAAACAAGTGTGTTTTCACGTGCATTCTGGCTGATCTCGGAATATATCTCACCTTCGAAGTTCACAGCTTCGCAAAAAATATTGATTCGTCATCTTCGAGGAAATTACCTGGCATCTATAGCCATGGTAAACTTTGTTGCCGCAACTTTATACGGGCCTGCGCTTTCGTTAACACTGTGAAGTTACACGTATATGGGTGATGACTAATTAGAAATGGTTGAGCAGGGAATGTCGCTGAAGCCAACGTTTCGACAAGTGGACTTGTCTTCGTCAGGGCAGCAACACGTTGTTTCAATCGACTTTCCCTGTTCAACGATTTCTCATCACTTCTTTCCTCCATCTTCCTCTGAAGTTCTGTCTTTTTTGGGCGTGTGTGCAGCGCTCTGAAACCTCTTATAAACGTTAGGAAACTTGCAGGACAGCATCGCTTATTTGCTCAATTAAAACAACTTAAGCGTCTTCAGAAATCTACACTAAGACACACTTTCTTTAGCGCGCACCCAATGATCCCCGAGTATGCACGGCGTTAAGCGGACAGACGCCTGAATCATGCACACTCTTTCGGGTCAGGTTTAACTCGAATTCGGGATCAGTACGGGCAGCGCCGACCCTTAATAAGTGGCACTGCACCGCAGGTGTTAAATGCGCTGCACTAGTCGTGCAACAGTACTAGAGAAATAGTACGATACGAAGTCAGAGTCACGGGATGTTAGAATGCACATTCCGTGATAGCAGCGTACGTTTGGTCAGTATTAGCCGATGCTTGCTCTCTCTTTTTTTTTTCGCTAAGGCGTATTCTTCGACTAAACCTTCCTTCATTCTTCGATGACTATAGTCACATACCTGCCTAGTTCTGCCTATGGGTAGCACGGAAAAACTTTGTGATTCACTCGTGGTATTCCCACACACGCACGTTGGTTCTTAATTTGCAAAACGTACACCGTATGTGAAATACCACGTGATATATGCACTTATTACAATATGAGACGTACCGTCGGTGACAAAACCGGAACTCTTTCGCTCCCGGAAGCTGCGGCAGGCGCTGGTCAACAGTTCCGGATACTTTCCCCACACGCAGTATGCCCTGGGTGCACGTAGAAATGTCACGTGACTACACAAAATAGCAACAATTGCTGCTGTCAGAAGTATAAGGATCAATGCAACGGAACCGCAGAGTCGGTGCAACAAAGCGGCTCACAACCAGGCATATCATACCACGCAGCCCTGTACATATTAACACACGATTTGGTCACCCCGAGAGAAAACTGTTCACGAATGTTCGTTTCAGCTTGGGCTCCTCGAGACATAGATGATCATGAGCCACGAGTTCTACTCGCCTTGTAGTGGCTATCCAACTTATAATCATAGATATACTTAAATTTTAGTAAAGTTTCGGTACTCTAAGCCTGTTCTCAATCGCCCACGTCAACTGAAAAGCTTGCACATTTGATACAGTTGTAAGTCTGAAAGACTTTCAATCACCTGCTTATCTTACGGTAACAATGAATGACATTAAATTAATATGTGATCAGGACGTCATCATACAGACGTATGCAGATGACATATTGTGCTCCTTTAAAGTGAGGTGTCGGCGATACTGGAGCATCGCAGACTGCTTTAAATCAATGCAAAGATGGTCTGAGAGCGGCCAAATTATCACATTTGGTTTGTCTAAGTTGTCATAGCTAGTTCGCGCGTAGCCCGTACAAGAGAAGGAGACAACTGCAAACGTGACCTAACTAGATATTATTTAGCGGATATGTTGTCTGCCTTTGCACTCGCATTGGGAGTGATGGTTCTGCACAGCAACGACTAATTCGTTTAAGCAGAATGGCACTGAACAGTCGCCACTTGCATAAGTTGCTTTGCCTTGCGACTTGAATCAAGCGTTGTTATCCCCCATGTTCGAATAGAGACAAATATACGAAAATTTTGAATAGTGACTTCTCGAATCGTAAACACATCGAACGGCAAAGACTATACGATATATACCTGAAATTTCGAATATTTTAAATGCGCCTATACTGAGTTTATCTTCTTCAGGAGCGAAGCAAGCTGATGCACGCGTCAACTTATGAATAATTTATTACAAAAAGGCGCTGAATTCTTAGTTGCAATAAAGTTAAGGAGTTAAGGTGGCGCTATGAAACTATTGTGATGAACCATGATGTTTACAGAGTATCTACATATGTATTAATTGTGCAGTCGGCCATATTGCGCCCTCGCGTCTAAATAATTTAATCACCGGCTCGAAGCACACGCACAAGTTCTTTTAATATATATCGCCTTTGGCCGCGTTTCAAATATCCTATCTGTCAACACGCATGCAAATTAACCATTAAAGATACGCAGCACACTGCAAGTTAAATTAATACAAATCAAGTATGATTGCAGTAACCTCCACCCAAGGACCAGTTTATGCTGCTTTTCTTTGACGTCACTCAAAACCACATCGCGTACACAAATGTATACACAGCACGTGACAACGTGAACGGAAGGCTTGAGTGAAAAAACTCAGAAGTTACAAATATTACAGGACATACGAGCACGCAAAGAAGCTGAGAAATAAAACTGGATAGTGCTGCAGTTACTAATTCGAGCATGAATTGTATGGGTGCTTAAAGCCCTCTGTTATATTTTTGGGAGTGAGAAACAAGTCAGTAAGGTATAGAGAGAGGGGAAGCAAGTAACACGATCCAATTACGATCGTAATGCATTGCATAGTGTTTTTAAAAGGCCCCTGAACATCCTCAGAAAATACAAAGAACGAGCGCGTTGATCTCCCCTGGCGTTATCCGTCTTTCGTCACAATTCGTGACGCCAGCAGCCTATTCACGTGACGTCATAGAAAAATAAGCTCTCAATTGCTCTGTGTACGAGGAATATCAGTTGTGGATCGATAAATGTTTGCGATAAATGTTTACCCCCCTCCCCTAGTGGGGAACCCTGACAACGCCTATGTCAACAAGTATCTCGGTATGCAAACCAACGTGTACCGAGAGCTGTTGGCCAGCGGCACCGAGGAATACCAGAAGCTGCTTCGAGTGGCGTAAGAGCAGTTTCTTCATTTCTTCAGAAGCTGTCGTGTGGGACGCCACCGCTAGTTTTCTTTCAATCTCGCGTCCGCGTATACCGCGAGAGTCATGTCCCACAGCTTTGGGAACTGCTCCACGAGATGCAAAAGGGAGAAAAAAAAGTTCAAAACAGGTTCATTTCGGCTGTGTAAGCTTTCAAGCCTGAATACCGTCGTAGCCGCATACGCTTCTGCATCGTTCATTTCAATGATGTCGACCTCACAAGTGCAGTAGTTTGTGCCCTTGCGAACATTCACTATATCCATATTGAGATGGTGGCTAGTATCACCTCCAACCAATCTGCTTTGCCGGCAGCCATTTCATGCTTACATTCACTCTCGACTATAAGAGAGAGACGTTTTTCTATTTATTCTAACTTCATTAGGCTTCAGTTACCACGCTGGTTAACGTTGTTATAATATACGCACACTGTAAATGGTTTTTGAACAGCCGCCACTTGGCTGGCTCTGCAGGGCAACGCCTGTGCTTGGACGACACTTGTAAGAACGCTATCTGCTTTTGAAAAACCTCCTATTGAGAATGCTGTGTTCACAAAGAAAGGCGGCCAAGCATCTGGTGCTTTGAATTTTCACTTTTCACTGCGCACATCGTTGTAACATCGAACGCGGTCACCCGCCCACACGTCCTGCATTTTAAGCGCGAGCCTGCTGATGAGAGGTTTCGCTCAGACCGCCGGTGCCAGTACCGTTCGTTTGTGTCACAGAGATATGTTCACAATCACTGCGCCACTGTGTAACGAGAATACTCACGTCCGCAAACGGGAGAGCCCCGCGGTGCTGGTCTGCAGATTGGCAACGATGCTTTGCAGAGCTCTGCGGAGGAACACAAAACGCGCAGCATTGATTGTAGAGTCATTAACACAAAATAACCAGGCGTGTAACAACTCGATCGCCCATAAAATTCGGTGTTAATCGGATAATTTTAGTTTGTCGCATTTTTTAATTTGTCACTTTTTAATTATTTCATTTAGATTGTTATGTCAAATGGGAGAATTGAAGTCCTTCATGCGAAGATCAATTTGCAGCTTTGAGATTTCGAAAAAGCGGCCGCTAGTAAGTAATGAAATTCAGTCATGAAATTCAGCCAAATTCAGTGGTCTTCGCCGTTGAATTTGGTTGACTTTCATTACGCCACAATAATTACTAGGGGCCGCTTTTTCTATATCTCAAAGCTGCGATGGGTTCTTCGCATGAAGAACTTCAATTCTCCGATTTCACATAACCACCTAAATGAACTAATTAAAAAGTTTACTAATTTAACTTTCTTAATTACTGTCCCAGATGATGTCTTTAGCCATCTTAAGATGCCTGCCGCTATAGAAGAAGCAAATGTGACGACATCGAAGAAATATCGCATTTCCCTAATTTTTTTAGGTTTTTCGACACGCTTCTTGAAACACCCCGTATATACAGGGATCAGCAAACGGCTCATAGCTTCGTGTACGCTCCGTTCACATCACAAAGTTCCCGTTCATTCCATACACAGCACGATATGGCTTCGCTCGCTGCAGCGGCAGCGTTTCCTTGCGCCAGATCGCATGCAAAAGGTGTGAGCTGCTAAGCTTGCTTCGTATAGCATTACCATTTGTTGCTATCGCATTTACTACTTCGCCCTTACATCGAAAGTGACTTTTTTCCTGAACGCTGCTGTCGTTAATTTCGCAGTCATCGGTTGATTACTAAAGACAAAGTAGAGGCTGATATCTCGTTTTTGAGTTTCTCGCCAAAACCTGGGCACGCGAATCTCAGTGTGACGTCACAAATTTCAAAGTCTTTCCTATTTTGACCCCGTTGTCTCAACGAAACTTCCAGATTCTTGTCACGTTAAGTATCTCGATCCACTAGAACATAACGCCATTGATTCTTAGTGACAGATAATTACGCAGGTACTACAGCAGACGCTGTCAAATTGGTGACGCCACGTATAGAGTTGTTGCGGGAACTTGAAAGCGGCGTCGCCACATGTATTTTATTGCTGCGTGTTTTCTCGCTTACCGAGCGTCTTCTCGCCCTAAGACTAGCGCCGCAAGTGCTTCTTCTCGAATATTTTGTAGATTAACATTACAGCCGCTCTTCGTTCTTTCCCCCGCTGCGCCATGGCTGGGCGGGATAGAACCGAGTACGTCCACTATGCACCCATCCTGAACCTCGATAAAGCGCCAAATAAGTTATCGTCGAAATAATCTTCCTATTACATGGTTGAAGTTGTCGAAGTTTCATATGGAGGGTAAAACTTCGAGAACTTCAACCATGTAAGAGGAAGATTATTTCTACTGTTTCACCGCAAGATAACTTGCTTGTCCTTGGAGGAGCTGCCTTAGATGATAGTCACTGCAAAACCCTAGCCTTAGGTCCTAAATACTGTTTTAAGCCGAACCTGAAACCAATCGACGTTTTAAGTTTGCCGCGTACAATCACTAGACTTGTTCCTGAAGAAGAGCGTTCCCACTGCATTTCAGACTGCGTTGCTAGCATCAAGGGTTCTAATATGCTTCTCAAGTGTTCTGATCCTATCCGGCCTTTGGTTAATTACTGTGTCGAGAAGAAACTCAGGCCAGTAATTTCAGATAAGGAAGGGTATTTTGTAATTATGCCGGACAGTTTGTTCTCAGAAAAAGCATTAACAGCCGTAGAAAAGAATTTTAGGACGGTAAAACTTAAGCCATCGGTAGTTAGGCAACGTGCTGTCGACCTTTTGTTAAGACATAATCTTGAGAGAATAGCTTGTAATGTCAAGAAGGCTAAATCACTTACTTTAGAATTGTTTTTTTCAGCCAAAACACATAAAAACGAGATCCCATTTCGAGCAATCGTTTCAGAGCAAGGCACCTGGCAAGTCGCTGTATCTAGTTATTTGCAGAACTGCTTAACCCCTTTGAGTTTTTCAGACCCTTTTCGTATGCGTAATTCTCAGGCGCTAGTTCAGTTCCTCTCAGAGGAGAACCCCGGCTGTTGTAAAGCTTTTAGTATGGATATTGAAGACCTGTATTATTCTTTGCCGCATGAGGACTTGTTAAATTGTGTTAATGAATGTATTAAAGAACAAGCGCACCAGACGGTTTTCACCGGTAAATGTGGTATTTCTACCGGGGCATTTCGAGAAATCCTTTCCATGTATTTAAAGTCGACGCTTGTAGGTTGGAAGGAAGGCGTTTATGTGCAGAAATCAGGGATATGTATTGGTTCTAAGGTTGCTCCGGTTCTTAGTGATTTATACCTTAGCAAGATTGACAATCGTTTGGAAGGCGCCTTAGGTAATTCGGTTATTAAGGTTTTTCGTTATGCGGACGATTACTTGATCTTCTGTAGTGGTTAGGACTTTGAAAAGGTGGTAACTTCCGTGAGCAACAAATTTGAATTAAATGGAGGTGGGCTGAGCTTTACTAAGGAGGTGCCTCAGAATAATGGAATACAATTTCTAGACATTTCCTTAACGTTCCAGATGAACCACGTGTGCTGGCAGTATTCTCCTAGATCTTCGAAACCGCTGTTAAAAAAACATCGTCGAAGGGTATTTTCAAGAAATGTCACTCAATATCCTAGATAATAGGCGAAATACGATACTTGCTCGCTGCCTTCGCAATTACTTTTTCTGTGGCGGCAGACGTCTTAAAGGGGCCCGGCAACAATTTTTCAGCATTGTCAGAAAACGTTGCCGATCGTTAGTAGAGGCTCCTGAGAACACGCGAGCCAAACGTGATCGCGCAGCACGCGGCCTGCAATTTACAATTCTTAAATTCAGCTAAAAATTGCTCCGTCTTCTCTCAACAAATGATGCCATATACCCAAATTACTGCGTCATCTACCTAAGGTCCACGACCGTTAGCTGATTATAGCATCGTGAGCTGCATAGTTACCGTGGCCGCCGCGGGATGTCGCCATGTGCCCGCGCGTGCTCGCGGTCACACTTAAAGTAAGCCGCGCATTCAAAGAAAAAATGAAAAGTGCTCAGCGTCACGAAGCGTGCGGACGAAGGGACGCATCTTTTTGCCCTCTCGTCATACCCCTCCCTGCGTAGCTTTCAGATCGCTCGCTTGTACGAGAGGAGCGAGAAAGCGCTTAAAGCGTGTGGCAAATCCCTGTAACTCCGCTCGTACTTGACGGATTCTAAACATTTCTGCGGCAGTCTATTCGTGAGGCGATAAGCTCTTTTAGTGAAGCCATTATACGATTACTTGGAAAAGTGTTGCAGGGGCCCTTTTAAGATGACCAGAGACATCAATTACGGCAGCAATTAAGAAAATTAAATTAACGTCTTAAGTAGTGGAGACAGGAGGTGGCGTCAAATAAAAGAATTGAGCTCTTCCTGCGAAGAGACCCTTGCCGCTTTGAGATTTCCAAAAAGCGGCCGCTCGTAATTTTTCGCAGAGTAATGAGATCTGACCAGTTCGCCTGCGAAACCGAAACGCGTAAGAACACAACTGTCATATTCTTCTCAGACGTCCAGAGTAAGGAAGTGTCGTTGTATCAACCATCGATCGACTTCGCTTTGTGGGTGTGAGGGCTGCGCTTGCGATTATACAAGCATGGCGCAAATACCTTAATGAATCCAGAACTAACAACACTGCAATCGTTATCATGACCAGTGCCGTCATTCTGGTCGCCTGCAAGTTGCGGTCATCGAGCACATCGGGTTTGGTTTCCCTGGTGAACTTTGTCAAATTTCATTACTCCGCTAGAATTACCAGGCGCTTCGTTTTCGACATCTGAAAGCGGCGATGTGCTCTTTGCTAAATGGATTTCAGTTCTCCCATACGAACCCACCGCCTGTCTGCATTAATTAAAAAGGTAATTATATTAATTTCTTCAATTACTGCCGAAACTGATGTATTTAGTCATCTTGAGAACTCTTCCCCTACAAAAAAAGTAATTACGAAGGCAGCGAATAAATATTCCATTTTCTTTATTTTTGAGGACTTCCAAACGCATTTCTTGAAACACCCGGTATATCGTGCGCCTGCAGTTGTACAATAGCGTCATCAGAATAAGCTTTAGCGCTGTCGTTAATTGCACTGCCTCCGGGAGCAACCTGTTCTACACTAACCACACCAACACCTATGCGTGTACGGATATAACAGCAGTAATGTCATCATCGGCCACCAGGTCGCCGTACATCTTTGACTGCGCAATCTCCGACCCTGGCTCAGTAGTAATCGGCAAAGAAACTCCACGATAGGGCAAAGTTATATAAACAAAGACAGCTTCGGGCAATTGATGTTTGAATACTCCGCGCCAAGAGCCTGCGCAGGCCATGAGACACAGAACGACCGGCTGAAGTGCTAACCGAACGCCTCGTACAGTCGTTCTCTGTGTTCCGTGCCTCGTTGCGCAGTGACCTCGAGCGAAGCACGCGCGGCAGGTGAATGAAGTGGTACAAAAACCCACGTGACGTTCTCCTAGCTAGAAGCGTGCAGGGGGGTAATGATGACGTCTAGTTATGACGTCATCATGACGCCGCAGATCATCAAAATTTGTGACGTCATTTGATGACATTCTCGCTTGGGTCAAAGGTCGGCCAATCTCGGAGGTGTATGCAACACCACGTGAGGGGAGGGTGAGAAACAATGCATTCCCACAACGCCACACTGTGGCTCGTGGTATCTTGCAAGAAGTCTGGTCCCCGATTGTATAACTTAAATGAATCACCAAGCGTGCAGCAGAGTTATGCCTTCGAAGTGTTATAGACGGTGCAACATAGCGTCTAACTTTCTCTTTCCGCCGTTCCGCGCAAGTTTTCGCACTGTGAATTAGTACCATGCTAATTAGCCGGTTTACAACGTTCTCACAAATAAAGACTGAAGGGCACTTGCCTTCCCACTCTGAGTTCGGCCAACACCAGGTCCCGGTGGCGCACCACGTACTCGAAGCGAAGCACCTTGATCACCGAGCGACGCCAGTTGCCCAACACGCAGAACAGCTCAGAGTCCGGGCTCTCGCTCAGCTTGATGCACGCGCGGGCACCGCTGATTGTACAGGGGATAATTAGACACGCAGCGATTGCACCTCGTTCATTGATCGATGTTATGCAAATTATACGAAACGTTTCACAGCCAAGACAAAGCTGTACATTACTGAAACGTTTTACTTTTTTAAACAAAGCAAAGGGCCATATTGTTGCCTTAAGAAAAACTACTTTACACATTTTGCATAAGAGAGCACATGCCCAAGCTTTTGTGAGATATCTATATAAAAGCTATAAAGCGCTTTATAAAAGTGCACGATAGCGCAGCAGCTCTGAGCGGGACAAAAATATACACGAACTACAAAGTTCTTTCAACATAGATGCCACGTCTTTGTCCACACTGGCACATTAAATCGCGCAGCTACGCTCCGATTGATATCTAACATTTCTTATTTCATTTTAGATTCTTGAAGCATCTCTTTCCTCGATAACCCACTGATTCCACGAGAAGTTCACGCACGACTATCCACAACTTATCGTGCTCACAAACGTGAACATCTAATGTTCCCCCGTGGGAAGCGTCTGAGATGCGTTATTTTTCGTGTTCAGTAACGATTATTCATGTTTGATCACATCGACCATACGAGTGTTCCCTGATGAACTTGTCATCTGTAGAAAAATTCGCTCCTCTTCCGACTCTCTGGCACTTCACCAAGATCATGATGTGATTGGAGTTGTTCTCAGCAGATGGCTGCATGTGCGAATATCTATTTTTGTATTTCTTTTTTGTTCGAAGCGAAGTAAACGAATTGTAATTAGCATCGAATAATTTCGAGGGGAATTCAATGTACAGCAGGATTTTAATAGTAGTAGGGTACAAGTTATAAGCGGCAAATTGCGTTTCATTTTTAACTGTGCGATACTTAGACCGCATAACACGACCTTAAATGTAAAACGAAAAATCACAGCATATCCACGGAGTGAATGATGATGAGTGGGCGAAGCTGCGGAGGTTCATCGGTAAACCGTGAATCTTCCGTGAATTCTGCCCAGTACATCATCACCGACGTGAGATCGGGCGCGTTTATACTAAAGGTTCGATGAGTTATGACGACTTGCAGCTCACTTTAATTTTACATGTACGCTGTGAATTTTCATTGTTTAGAAAACCATTGCTTTAGAAAACATCTGGCGTCTTTCGTTAAGCAGCTGGCGTCTTTTCGTTTTGCTTTAGAAACATCTGGCGTTCTTTCGTTTTGCTTTTACAAAACATCTGGCGTCTTTCGTTGGTTTATTTCATCAATCAACGGCGTTTTGAACAAAATTTTTATTGTTTAATCACGCACAGGAGAAATCTCACCAGGCACTACCTTGGAGGTAAACAATGGCTGCTGATGGGAATGAGAGACAGAAGAAGTCGGCTTTTAGCTAACACTTACACTTCTACTTCTACTAAAGTTTCCTACTGGAACATGCCAATGGCTGCTAATGGGGAATGAGAGACAGAAGAATTCGGCTTTTAGTTAACGCGCACGCTGCGAATTTTGTATTGTTCAACAACGCACAGGAAAAATCTCCCACCGGCACCACCTTGGAGGTCAAGATCTGGTACTAGCGTTACGACTGGTTACGCACTACGACTACGACAACTACGAGGGACGAACGGGTGCCGCCTTAAGGAGCTTCGCCGCTAAAAGTAAGCGGGGCGCAGGTAATATACACGCTTAAATATAAAGAGTGGCTTCGCTTCAGCGTGTATTTTCCTTGATAAGGCGGTTTCACGGCATTGGGGGCGCACACTGCAGTGAAAGCACCTTTACAGGTGGGTTAAATGCAGTAAGATACGTTTATTCGTTCGTTTCGAACACTCGGGAATTTATTTCACAAATATTTAATTCTTGTCGAAGCGAATTAGAATAATGTAATATTCGTTTGAATATGTAAAAGAGCTTCAAAATGCCCAGAGGCCTACCCTGAACAGTTATGATTTTAAGATAATGACATTCGGCCAGCCTGACACAGAAGAATGAATGAATGAATGAATGAATGAATGAATGAATGAATGAATGAATGAATGAATGAATGAAAAAGTGCGTTCACTTACTCAATATTTCGTTAACTCACGTCAGCTGCGATAATTATTTGGGTATCCATCCAACCCACAACCTATCATGGTCGACACCACGCAGAGATAGCCGCCAAACCACCACGTGTTCTGGGCTATAAAAAGCGCAGCCTCCAGGGAGCATCGTTCAGTTATTCGCATACATATTAACCTTGATTTGCTCTCAACCAGAACAGTACACCCGCCGTGTTAGCTGAGCAGGCAAGTTGTCGCACCCTACTGAGCTCCCACTAAGCTCGCCCGCGCCCACTAAGCTCGAGAGCGCGGGCTCGATTCCCAGCCACGGCGGCCACATTTCGATATCGGCGAAATGCAAGGATCCCCGTGCGCTTACTTTTATGCTGAAGTTAGTGAACTTAAAGGTGGTTAGAATTAATTCTGAGTCCCTCCTGGTCACTACGGCGTGCCTCGTATTTTTACCGTGGTTTGGAACGTAAAATCCCAGAATCACATTACAACTACAGCACGCATGCGCCGTGTGACCACCTTTCAGGGGTTACCTAATCGCTCCAACGAAGCTCTTCAAAAAAATGTATCATGCATTTTACCTCTTGGCCGTAAGCGACATTAGAGAGTAATAGCTAAGCGCCTCAGCGGGCCAGCGGGCCCAGCGCACGAGCGGAGATGCCAACTGCGCATGCGCGGCACGCTGGAGCCATCAGCGTTTTTACGGAGCGGACCGCTCAGCCGCTGGTATCCTCTGCTCAGCGGAGCGTGGCCGGCGGACCAGCGTTTTCGCGAGACAAGAGGGCTACCCCCAACACAAGCGGCAGCGGCATGTTGTCGGCGATACCCGCCAACATAGCGCTCGCTCTGCTCCAGGCGAAAAAGTCCCGGCGCTGATTTTCAACATAAGAAGACCTCTGAAGACGAGGGCATTTGGAGATGACCTAAAGTGGATTCAAATCATCGAAAGCTCGTGTTGATCTTTTATTTCGAAATTCGAGACAAGAAGACACAAGAAACTTGAGAAAGTATAGGTGCTACTTTGACATCTTTTTCGTACAGATTACATTTGATCGCGTGTTCACAGACGTGCAGAGAACTGCATACATTTCGCGTTTTTCGCAAGCGCGTCTTGTCGAGACGCGGTCAGCTTGGCTGCAAAACGACGGCGAAACCTAGTGGACGCACCTTCACGCTACGCTCAACTGACTCCACAGCGGAACGCGAGGTGCGTTCTACGTTCAACGAGCGGGGCGACGCTAGGCCGCTTAGCTATTACTCTTCCTTTCTTTTCGCGCTCCGCTGATCGCTCCGCTCTTCCGCTGGGACCGCTGGTCCGCTGAGCCGCTTAGCTATTACTCACTATTTTATAGCGTGTCCGACACAAAGTGACACCTTGTGTCACCTCGTGTGACACAAGGTGACACAAGACACATCCCAATTCTTTGTCTGTCGCATAGGACAGTTCACGGTTAGAATCTGTTTAGACTGTGATCTCAACCCGGCACATATAGCATTTCACGCCACCTACATTATCAGGGCCGTTATCGATACATCTGCGGTCGAACACGAGGTATTCACTTTTCAGCACTGACTGGCGCCATCAAGCTGTGAAATAGCTTACTAAAAAAACACAATTATAGATCTGAGATTTCGAAGCATCGCTGTCATGCAATTTTTTAACAGTCATTATGCAGTAATATATCATAAAAAAGTTGTATTAGGTATTTGCGTTGTTCTCCCAAACAAACACATTATTAAACGAATAAAAATATCTTTTTCCTTCGCATAAATTTTGTCTAGTAACCTGTTTTTCTCCTTAATATACGTCGCATTATTCTCAGACGCTCAATGGGATTTTGGCTGTTACAGGAATTATGTGCGACATTTGTTACGTTGTGCAAACTCTCCCAACACTATGACAGTGACAGCGTAATTTCGTCGCTAGTGATTTTCTTAACCGCTCACCGTTATTTTTAGTTTGTCATCATTAACATCATCAGCTTATTTTTTGTGCGTTGCAGAATGAAGGCCTCTCCCAATGATCTCCAATGTACCCGACCTTGAGCGCGCTGATTCCACTTTGTGCCTGCGGAGTGTTACTTTTCGAAGGGGTTTTATTGACGTCAGGTAGCAGGCGGAAAACCGGCACAGCGATGACATTCTCAACACCAACAGCTTGCGATAGGCGCTCGCGCATCGTGCTCAGATCGTGTCCCACTGCTCCACTTGCTTTTCTTCTTGTTCGCTACAATGTGATCAGTCCACATAAATCTATGCCACCCTCGGCTGCGTTTCCCGTCCCCCGGTATGCATTCCGTTAAAATATTCTCCGAATACTTTCAGTTTTCGTTTCCTCCAAGAACACTCACGTTACAGAAATCACGTCTAACGCGACGTGCATCAAAATAAATAAAAGCGGCAAAGAATGTCACATTTACTACCAACGCTATCTCCCCACTTCATGTAGCAGGTAGGAACTATAGAATCGCTGGAAATAAATCTTCTGCCGACTGCGCGCGAAGTTTCCATACCCTGAAGAGTCCAGCAGCAAAACTTCCCGTTAAAGGGAGGCTGAAGAGGTTTTAGAATTCGATAGAACTTCGTGGTTAGCAAGAACCGACATTATTGTCGAGGATGTCGTAATTTTTTCCGCAGTTGTTGCAGCAGGAGCTTCAGAATACGCGAAAGAAAAGAAAAGTGTCTTGCTCCGCCCACGCGAGCGCGTCGAAAGTGTGGGCATGGAAACCTACGTCATCCTCGGTTCCTTTGGCGAAGCCATGCTGCACTCCGACGGAATGTTCCGGCCGCTCACTCATTCGAACGGCACTAGCGTTGTTTATGTGACGAAGGCTCAAGTAAGCATAGCGAAGCTGAATGTTCTGACGCTGGATAAATGTATCTGGAATAACGACAAACAGTCGAGCGCTACGTGAACAAGCGTCTCTCGTAACTTCAACCGTGGCCTCCGTGACTAACTCGTGACGCGCCGTCGCGTAGCTAATCGAGGAGGCCACGCTTCAGCAGCGCTGCTGTTGCAGATAACGCGGCGTACCGAGGATGACGCCGCCGCATTCGCTCAGCATCTCAAGAAGCCCTGCGACCACAGCATGTTTTTTTTTTCCCAAAAAGTGGTATTTGCGTTCACTTTCGAGAACGCCCACATCACTTTTCGAATTCAGCAGGGTCCAAACTGTCGTGACACGCTCCAAAGTCTTTTTTTTAAGCGCTTCAGCTACTCTTTAAGCAGAAACCTCACGGAAGACGTCAACGTAACAGAGACGCGTCGCTGTCGAGTCTGGTTCTGGCAGTGCAAGAACCGTGAAACGGCACGGCATACGTTGCTGCCTCCCCCCCCCCCCTTCGTGACACGGGTTAACCAGTGACACTGGCAAAATAGCGATGCTCACTCCACGCCAGGATAACCTTGCCCTATAGTAATACTCGCTGTTGGACTAGTTGGTGCATGTTTAGTATCAGTAGTGAACTTGGCGCCAACAACACGATGAAGAGAAAGGAACACAAAGACAGGAAGGGCGCCCGTTCTGTGTGTGTGTTTTCTTGTGTTCATACGTGGTCGTGTTTTTGGCGCCAAGTTTACTACAAAGACTACTTTACGGATGGGTTTCGGTGTCGCCATGTTGGACTGTAGCCTCGCCGTTTTGTATATTTATCAAGTAAACAAACAGTGATACGGTGGACGCATACGCATCAAAACGGTTGGGGTTGGTGCATTCGCCGTTTCCAGACCTTATCCATTCACGTCGCGATACACAAAAATAAGAAAACATTCGTTTAACAGCCCAAGACGGCGGCGCCCATGTGTCCTATGTAAAATCGTGTACAGAACAATTCCCTTTCATTCAAATTTTACAGCGCTGGAGGCGAAAATGCCTGAGCCTCGAGTACTTAGATTTAGCTACACGTTAAAGAACCCCAAGTGGTCGAAATTTCCGGAGCCCTCCACTTCGGGGTCTCTCATAATCACATCGTGGTTTTGGGACGTTAAATCCCAACAGTTAATATTATAAATTTTACAGCAGTGGTACGATGTCAAGCGTGACGTTTTTGTTCAACCGTAAGTTTTGCTGCTACGCTTTTTAAGATACACCAAACACGCTTCGCGGGCTTCTTTCTCGCTTATTCAACAGCGCTGCTTGCGCTAAGCGTCCGTGGCTTATCCTTAATCTTCACGTATTAACCAGAAACGCTTAACGGTGTTACAGTAATAAGATTCATGGTGACATAAGTCCTTTTTTTTCCTAACGACGCCACGCTCTACAAAGAGGCATCAGCGTTTTTCCCGCGCTCTTACATTTCCTTGAGCACGAGGTCGAAGGTGACAGACGTCCCGTGCCTGCACTCCTGGAGCAGCTCCCCGAAGACCCACTTGGAGGCCGGCGCCAGGTGGGGAAGGCCGAAGGGCCCCGGGCGCGACTCGGGTCCTAGTCTCCTCGAAGGAGGCCACGAATGCGACGAGCAGCCGCTCAGCCTGCGAGCACATTTCGCTCTTCGTGGGAGAGGAGCGATCACAGTGCGCAAGCTGGCCGTAGTCGACGCCGGTGGGGCGGGCAGGCGACCAGTGGATGGCGTCAAGTGTCTTCTGAAGACGTCACTCGTCGATGGGATAGCTAAAAGGGTTAATAATATATCCATGCGGTTTACGTGGTAAAACAACGACATGATTATGAGGCACGCTGTAGTGCAGAACTCCAGAAATTTCGACCGTCTGGTGTTCATGTGCATTGAAATTACAGAGAACAAATGCCTATGGCATCTCGCTTGCATCGAAAAGCGACCGCAACGGCCGGGATCGAACCCGTGACTTTCGAGTCAGTAGCCGGGCGCCGGCAGGGTTGCCAGATCAAAAGGACAAAAATAGCAAGAAATTGAAAAAAAATCTTGCCAAAAAATCACACCATCTCCCGCTAAAGGGGACCATGAGGCGATGCGAAGCAGTGTTCTTGAGTTGTTCTTGAGGGAAAGGAAAAGGGCGCTAATTTCTGTCTGCGTCTGCGACACGGCTAAGCGCCCTGTAGGGGTGGGGGTAAGGAGGGAATAAAAGAATAGTAGGAAATTAGAGAGAAAAGTGAGAGAGCCATCCATACAACGAAGAGAAAAGAGGACAGGAAAGATGTGGAAACGGTCAGGGAGTTCAGGGACGGGTCCGCGAAACACAGCTAGAGGCACGGTGCACAACATCGGCGAAGCGGCGAAGGCCCCGACGATGAGCGGCGCACGGCATAGCGGGCGAGGAGTCCGTCACGGGGCACCGGTCAGCGAGAGGTACGAGGAGTAATCCAGGACATCGCGGTAGGCACGTCCGTCTTGCTTGAAATCCAGCAGTGTTTCGGCATGTAGAGCCCGCGTTTCAGAGGTGGAGTGGTGAGGGGGAAAGGGGAGAGGGGAAGTGGAGAGGGGGAGGCGAGATGGGAAGGGGGAGGGGAGAGGAGGAGAGATATGAGGGGAGAGTGGGAGTGGAGAGGGGAGATGAGTGGAGGAAAGGGGAGAGGAGAGGAGGAAAGGGGAGATGAGAGGAGGAAAGGGGAGAGGAGGAGAGATGTGATGGGAGAGAGAAGTGGAGAGGGGGTGGGAAAGAGAAGTGAGAGGGGTAAAGGGAAGGGGAAATGGAATGGGAGGGGTGATGTGGAGAGGGGGTGGGAGAGAGGGAGTGGAGAGGGGAAGTGGAGAAGGTATGCGCATGCGCAGTAAGGGTGGTCACGCCGCACACCACCACCACCACCACCACCGGATTGAACTCCGCTATAAGATGCTTCACATCTAAAAAGTAGCCAACTTGAACCAAGGACAATAAAAGTGGCAGAAAGTAGCCACGCGCGGGTGTGAAAACAACTGCGACGTTTTTACTTAATAACTAAATGCAACAGCCTTTCGCTGGAAATGTAAATAAGTACAGCAAGAACCCTTCAAAGTCATATTAGCTGAGATTAGAGCATAAATTGTTGACTTTAGCAAATTATTCGTGCGTCATGACGAAGTTTCTTGCGCTGTTGCAGAAATGACACACTCATCTCGCGTATAGCGTGACTACAAGGAGTAGGAGTACCACCCTTGTGGAGGAAATAAAAAATGAGCACTGCACGAATGGCTGAAAATCACAGTTGCTGGGATTTTAAGCATAAATTGTAGTCACTTTCGCAATCGTTGCTCGTGTGATGACGAAGTCCGCGCATTTATTATTTCCTAGTTGTAGTCCCGACCTAATTCTATGAAATCAGACGGATAGATCATCGGATATCTGATTTCCATTGTCGTTAACGCAGAGCTTCCCAGATGCAGACCGCTTTCGATTGTCCTGTTCACTTCCAATCACAGTGGAAAGTCACGTTCAGCAATAGGTGGTCTGCAAAATGAGGCCCCACGCAAGAGTTTTCGCCCTGTGTCTCAACCACATATCCAAATATATTTTCTTTTGTGTTATTCTAGTTCAAAATTCAATTTCGGGAGCTGGAAACACGGACGCACTGTTCTGAAACTGCACACTCGAACCAGCGGCAGCGACATCACAACATATTGATCATTCAGTTCAAATCGAGGGAATAAGAAAGTAGCCAAAATATAGCCAAGCAGTCAAGACGTTTCCTCTGCCGCCGCGGCCATTAAAAGATAGCCAAATTGGGGGAAAGTAGCAAGCCTTGCAACCCTGGATGTATGCTTCGAAGCTGAGGTAAGAGTATTGGCGGACGCACGCAAATTCACGAAATGCGCAAGGGGGTCGTCATTGACAAATGCAAAGGTGTATTAGCCGTAAGGCTAAATGCCGGGCGGCTGCATGGTCAAATAAGATGAAAACCAGCAAACGAGACGCATAGGCAAGAAATGCGCAGGAGGACCGAGAATCAACCCGCGAGAAGTTCCCTGCTATTCGCCTTATACTTGACTATGTTAGCAGTGGATATATAATTGATCGGGTTTAACGTCCCAGGACCACGGCATGATTATGAGAGACGCCGTAGTGGGGGGCTCCGGAAACTTCGACCACCTGGGGTTCCTTAACGTGCACCTAAATCTAGGTACAGCCTCCAGCATTTTTAATAATATCGCGCGAGCGTCGACCGCACGCAGTATCAGCGCCTTACAACGGCGATAATCTGCGAGACTTGCAGGAGTACGCGCAGGCGCACGAAGCAGCGCAAGCGTCGTCTGCCAGACTCTTCCTTTCATGATGAAACACTCCCTTTCTTCGTTAAAGGCGCCCGGAGTGCGCACAATCGCAGATAGAAACGTCACGAACGTTTTGCATTTTTTTTATTTCCACGTTTGTGTTCAACCGCTTTTGTTTTCCGTTTTTTTATCTAAGGAGACTAATGCAGAAATTGTGGTCGTGCATCGTTCTGAAAGGAACAGCGTGGCAGATGACGCTTGCGCTAGCGCTGTTTTGTCCGCCTGCGCGTACTGTTGCCGGTCTCGCAGATTATCGCCGTTGTAAGGCGCTGATACTGCGTGCGGTCGACGCTCGCGCGATAATACTAAAAATGCTGGAGGCTGTACACGGGTGTCGAGCATTTTCGCCTCCATCGAAAATGCGGCCGCCGTGGCCGGGATTCGATCCCACGACCTGCGGGTCAGCAGTCGAGCAGCAGTGGATGAAAATATTTAAACAATAACTTTTATACTATCCCTTTAAGAAGTGAGCAAAGTTCAAGCCCGGGCCGACCCGAGCCCGTCACCTCAAACCCGGGCCCGGCCTTAAGCCCGGAGCTTCAGGCCCGAACCCGGCCCGGGCCCGCCGTGAAAGTTACTTTACCCGGCCCGGCCCGGCTCACGGGCCGGGCCGGGCCGGGCCCGGGTTTTCGGGTAGGCCCGAGCCCGCGCAGTGCTCTAGTCTGCACAACTAGCATACACATACTGAAAGAAATAATGCACATTGCATATACTTGTTTGTCTGGGTATACGTCTTGTGCAGACGGCCCTCTAGCACTGTTATGGCACTGTGTGCCAACGACGCCATAGGCGCCTCCCGTTCGCTCTCCTCTCCAACGCTGCCTCCCTTTCGCCCGCCTGACGACCGCGTTCCCCGCACGCCCTGTGAGAATAAACGGCCAGGCTAGAGGGAAGAGACGACGCGCGTAGTGTTCCACTTCGCGTTCCACGACGCGAGGTTGGTAGCATGTGTAGCATGCCAACGAACGCCAACGGAACGCGATCGTGCAAGCGCTCCGGCTTCGCATCGCCTCATGGTCCCCTTTAGCGGGAGATCGTGTAATTTTCTTGGGGAACATAAACGCAGAAATTTTGGTCTGTCTGTCTTCCTGTTTGTCGGCACGTCACTCGATTCAGCCACCCGGCCAAAGTTGAGCCACTTGCTTACAGCCCACCCATCTTGAACAAAAAGTAAATATTACGCATATCTGAGGCACAGCATCATTAGGGAAGTATTAGGTGGTGCGTTCCTTTAATAGAAAATACATAGATACGCAATTTTAAAGACCCTAGTTTCTTAAGCTGCGCTGAAAATGCGACTGCGCTGAAACTTGTCTTCCTCCGTGGCCTTTGCACAAGCTCATGTTGTGTTTCGATTTCGGTTCAGTATTGCATTGTACGAATGACAGGGGGTGCCGCTCTGGCATTCCTGTTTTACGCAGTCGACGTGTATATAAGAGAGTTTGTGGAGAGTACTCGATGAGTGCGGACGTTTCTTCTCCTTCGGCGCATCGCGCCAAACCGCGTGTTCGGGCAGGCCGGCGTCCCCGCCGGAAGCGTTGGTCACCGCCGATCTTCGCCTGCCGCTGCGCCTGGACCACGGTGTTAGAAGTATTATAGGTGGACCGACGGCGCCTCCGGAAGCGGCGAACTTCTGTCCGCGGTTTGTGGCGTCTTGTTCACAGGGCCCTAGATGGCGCTACACTACTGGTGGCTCAAGAGCGGTATCAGGCGTGGTCGCTTCGGAGCCGCGACCGCCCCTCGAAATGAATAAAAAACTGTGCGTTCGCGCTATAACGAGCGCAAAAATAAATAAATAAATAATAGCTTCGAATAAATCGAAATTTGGACGATACAGCCGCTACCTGTTGAATATGTTGAATTTGCCACCGCGAAGGTTGGAGGTGGTAAATTCAAGACATGCTTTCCTCATTCGGACAATTAAAGATATGACAGTGACGTCACGCTGAAATATGACAAAAATTAGTTCTGTTTGTAGAAGTATAGTTTAGATAGTTAGAAAAAATACCGCATTAGGCGTAGTATTACAACAGAAAACGCATACTGTCTTTGCTGTCGGGAACATTCGAAGTAATTTGCGGTCGTTGATCGCGGATAAAAAAATGTGTCACGAATACGACTTTTTAGCTGGTCGTGCATAAAATAGTGAATTTTAGCGAATGCCAGCAGCTAAGTTTGAGGCACCGACGAAGGATATGAAAAAGCATCCTGGTTTGGCACTGCGAGAAGGGGAGACATTATGAATGGTGGATATATGTTTCCGATTCTTCTCTGTTGCCAACTGAGGAATATATTTCACTGTTTATGTCTCGCATAGTCACCCGAAGACAGCATCACTACTTCGTCCTTCAAGGAACACGTCGATCGCGGTGTGCGGAGTCTTTACGAGCGTAGCCAGTCAACCGCGATGGTACACCGGTTACGGTACTCGGCTGCTGACCGAAGTTCCCTAGTTCGATGCCAGCCGCGGCGGTCGCATTTTGATGGAGGCGGCATGCTAGAGACCCGTGTTCTCTACGATGTCAGTGCATGTTAAATAACACCACATTGCCGAAATTTGTGGGGCTCTGCTACGGCGTGCCTCATAATCATAACGTGGTTTCAGCACGTAAAACCCCAGATATTCTCATTGTTAACAAGCGTAGCTTTCGCACGGAGAGAGAAAGACTGCACACGCACGTAGGCGTTAAAAAAAACGGGCCAACTCACGGCGTGGATGAACTCAAGACGATGAACTCAAAAGGAACTCAATACTTCGTCGGCACGGCGTCATTAGCCAGAGCCGCCTTTCGTGATGTGCTCACAAGAACGTGCCCTTTGTACACTGCTTCCCACGTCTTCGTTATGTACCTCGGCTCGAAGTGCTTCTCGCACGCGTAATCAGTCGACTGCAGCACGCGGTCCTTGCGCGGAATCGCATGGCGCCAAACATTCAGGCGTTCCCCATCTCGGGGTGCAGAAAAATCGACTTTTCAGTGCAGGTCTTGTACACAGAGTTGCACCGCGGCACAAAACACTTTTTGCCCATTTCACGGCTTTCTCACTCGAATAGCATGACCTGCCATCGCACAAAAAGAATTAAACGAGGAAGCAATGTGGCGGCAACTGCTTCGTCACCGTGGCTTTGTCGGAAGAGAGGCCGGCGCGCGCCGCTGTGAGCCTCTTGACTGCTCCTGCCATCTGGCGGCATGACGGCGCGGAGGAACCGAAGTTCGACACAGCGAGCGCATGGCGCCGGTGCTGCGTCGTTCCACCTGTACTTCTAACACCGTGGCCTGGACTACCAGCGCGCAACATAGCACTCATGTTTCCCGACATATTGCCAGATGGCGTCCATATTTCACGCAGCGCCTCTTCTATCGTCTTCAGACGACATTTGCAGCGAAGCACGCAGATACGCGGCCAATTTTTTTAATTTCTCGCCTATGTTTGCTGGGGTACCCTCTACATGCAGGAGAATGGATCATTCTAAACATTTCGATTAAGAAGTTTTAGTGCCGGGATCCTATGTGATTCAAGCCAAAAGCAACCAATTTACGATAATAATATTATGAATTGAAGTTATTCTTCAGTTTAGCCAGTTCATTACACCACAAGCATTCAAAAGAAGAAGAGGAACGCTAGTGGGTCGTCATCACCATGCAGCGCGTGGCTTCGCAGCGCTGCTCGTGCTCCGGTCTCGTGCTTCGCTCTCACAGTCCGCACCGGCACTAGTCGGAACTCAAGCAAATAAACATCTTTTCATAATAATCACCTCCTTTTATTTCATCGCCTTCTCACAAGTTTCATTACGCCACATTTGATATTATTTACTGTCACTTTATTCGACATGTTCGTCTAAATTTTTTTTTCTCAATTCCGCCCGGATCGCGCCACATATATTGCACCTGTGCCATTGTTGAAGGGATAATTATCATCATCGTCTTTATTCTTCTGTCGAATGACACGTCAAGGCGTCGGAGCTACACTCGGCGAGCGACCCAAGGCGCACTACCGTCATCGGTGAAACACACGGGTGAGTCGAAATTTTCGGAGTGATTTGTATGAAGATAGAGCGTCCCACAAGCTAAAGTACGACTTGTCGGTAGTATAACATCATTGCCCAGCTATCATACGACACAGTTCGATCAAATGGGCCTACGGCATTCAGCCTTGTAGGTTCATTCAAGTGACTCCCATAGCGGTGTCAAGTCGATCCGTATCTTTCGGGGGCGGATTTTATGCCGTTTGTACGAAGAAGACACCAGCGACGTGAAGTAAGCGTTGAGAGCGGCCCGCCAGGGTGTTCTAGGGGTTATGGCGCTCGACTGCTGACCCGAAGGTCGCGGAATCGAATCCCGGCCGCGGCGGCTGCATTTTCGATGGAGGCAAAAATGTTTGAGGCCCGTGTACTTAGATTTAAGTGCACGTTAAAGAACCCTAGGTGGTCGAAATTTCCGGAGCCCTCCACTACGGCGTCTCTCATAACCATATCGTGGTTTCTGGACGTTAAACGCCAGATATCATCATCATCATCGCGTTGAGAGCACATCAAGTTTACGAGCCGTCTTCTGATGCCTGTCGAGATCGCGTGTGCGCCAGCGACCGCGCCCTTCGAGCGACGCAGCTCCTCCCTTCCCTCCTCTCCCCTGGCATCCCTTTATGCTCCTTACGAAAGACGGCCGGAACGTTTCCTCTCCGCTTGATGAGCAATCGACGGCCGGCCTCGCACGCGCGGTGATCTCGCAATCGCCCTCTATGCCACGGAGACGGCCACCTCGTTTCATCTCCGCTTCAGCCGCGCTCGTCGCCAGCGCTCACGAGCTTTTAGATGCGAAGCAGCTCTTTGACTCACGTGTGTAACGCCGTACGTTACGTGCGTCCGTACGAATGCGTCGCAACGCGTTTCCCACGCCATAGGTGTTGGAGCGTTGCCAAGTAGGTCACGCCACAGCTTTGCGTTGACGTCACGCTCCCCTCGCACGCTTCCCTCGCAGGTGCGCGCTGTCGTCACTCTCTCCCTCACCCGCAGCATGCTCGCCGTAGCGCCCGCAGCTGCCGGCTGCTCCGCCCGCTCGCAACACCTCTGTACGTGTCACTTCTCTCTCGCCTCACCCGTGGTAGTCAAGGCGAAACGCGCGCCTGCTCCGGTCCAACACCCGTGTCTCGACTCTGAAGAAACAACGACTACGAATTCTTGCCAAACGCTTTAATGAAACTTACACGAAACTCAACCCGCCTCCCGTGTCCTTGCGTTTCAAACAAACGTTTACTCGAGTAAACGCTACACCGAGTTTCGCTTCAAACCGTTCTTCCAGCACCCGCGTCGACGCCCGTTTCAACCGGGTCAACGCCGTGAGCACCGCTGCTGCTTCGCATCCCATCAGGGTTCCCTTAGGGGAGATGGTCCAAGTTTTTACTTGCGGGTAGAACATACGATGCCCGGGGTGATGTTATCAATTTGGACTGTACGGAAATTGACGGCGACGGCAAAGACCGTTCGAGAGTGTCCGTATAATTGCTATCGCAATTAAAAACATAAAGATGTGACCTAACCTAGCACGACGCGCGGAACGTTGCTTGGGGCCATTGTATAGATAAGAGCCGTACGTGGTGACTTCGTGACATTTTGGGCGACTGACTGCAGGATTTACTGAAAGTTTTCAGAGGCCTAAGGGTAACTTCAAGATATTTACTGGATGCGCATTAACGCATGGCAAGCAGTTGCGTAGCCGAAAAGTTATTTCGAGGGTGGGGGGTGTCGACCCCCTTTATGATCTGTGTGTTTGTATGTGTGCATACTAACCAACTTACTTACCTACATACATACGGTAAAACTGAGAGCTGGGCGAGTTGGTATGAATTCATGTTGAAACTTTTTTAGCGCGCACAAAAGACAGAGGACACAGAAAGAAGGTACAACTCGAGCGCTTACTCACAACTGATTTATTTTTTGAAAGCGACTAAACATATAAGCACAAATAATCATCACAAAGCATGCGCGGAGCAAGCCATGAGGCATATAAGCAGATTACCGATAGGTAAATAATCTGCTTGTATGAGGCATATAAGCAAATTGTACCTTCTTTCTGTGTCCTCCGTCTTTTGTGCGCGCTCAAAAAGTTTCAACATGAACTACATACATACATACGTACATACCAGGGGCGTAGCCAAGGGGTTTCAACCCCCCCCCCTACCGGACATTTTTCAATTTTGCATGTGCGTATTACACGCACACATACAGACGCACGCACTAACGTACATAAGGTATAGTTGAACCCCCCCCCCTCCCTCAAAAAATTTTCTGGCTACGCCCCTGGCACATACATACGTACCTACGTACAGCCGCCAAACCTTTCACTTTTGTGCCCTTCGGCAACGTTTTGGTGTGTCAGCGCCATATGATTGAGCGAAGTAGCTAAAAATTGTTTTGTGGGCATGTGCTTTGTGCGTATGCACTTTCCCTCACCCTTTCTGGAACTTAATTCAGTCATATGGCGAAGATATGCAGAAAAAATTGCCGCTCGCGCACGATAGGTAATATTCGGGCGACTGTACGTACGTACGTACAACGCGCGCACACACACATACATGCACATACATGCATACATACACACATACATACACACATACATACATACATACATACATACACACATACATACATACATACATACATACATACATACATACATACATACATACATACATACATACATACGTACGTACGTACGTACGTACACACACACACATACATACATACATACATACATACATACATACATACATACATACATACATACATACATTTAAATGTGACAATCTCGGGGGCTGAATCCCTGAAAGCCCCCTTTCTGGCAAGCCTCCCCCCCCCCAACCGCACCACGAAAGCACGGACAATAGAGTAGCTCCTGTTAGCGCGCCAGCAAAGGGTTGTGGTCCACAGACCGAGTCAGAGTCAAGAGTTCATAACACAAATTGCGCATTGCGAGAACAGACTTGATACCCATGCGGCACCCACACGACGGCGGAGTTGAACGCGGTGTTGGGTGGTAGACCTGACAAACAGCGTGAACTCACATGAGAGGTGGAGGGCCGCCATATACCAGCCGGCTTAAGAGATCCGAGTTCTTATGTTGTGCTGGCTAATTAAAGCGCACATTCTAAGCACACAATGCACTTTATATGTTCATAGTTGCCCAGCTAAGTATAAGACGCACGCCATGACGTTTATGGCCGAACCATATAGAGCGTCTTTGCCGGCGTTTTCCCGGCGTTTCGTACGCCGGCGTCCCTCGACGTCGACGCTACCGGTGACGGTGGCCGAAACGTCCACCTCTGGACGGTCCAGACATCACGGGCGGCAGCGTCGACGCCGGAAGCAGTTCGATGGACGCAGAACCAATCAGCGTGCGGCTGGCAGTGACTTCCGCTACGTAACGGCGTCGTTGCTGCAGCCAAAATGACTGCCGCCCGCCTCGAATCTAATAAGTCGTCGCCGTGCGCTGTGTGGCCCTTAAGTTCTCAACTGATGCTTGTATTTGACTTAGCATGTTCCCTAGAAGCTTCGACAGCAAAGCGCTCGTGATATCTTTGAACTCTTTCCGAGCGCCGTACTCAAGTTCATCGGTAGGCTTAGCAGGAATGAGTGTATTGGCCGAATACGTGGCCTCAAAGATGTGCGGCAGCTTCAAGCTCAGAGGCCATATATTACGAGTTTGTGGTTCTTCTCAATGCCAATAGCTGGCGCTACAAGTCAAATAAAAAAAAAGACTTTTCGGTGGCACTGTGAGTCTTTTTTTGCACCACAGAACTGCAAATGAGACATAAAAGCTATAATCAGGAATATATCTTGTTGGTCCATTGACGGAAACTGTACACTGCTTTACGAGGTGTCAGGCAACGTTTATAGAACCAGGTTTGGTGTCAGGTTCATTCCATCTGGTCACACTGTGCGACGCTGAGTTAACGCTCCTCATATGGTTTGCCGCCCTCTCTGACGGCGTTGATGCGACGACGCCGAGGGACGCAACGTCAGAAAACGCCGGCCAAAACGCTCTATATGGTTCGGCCTTTAGAGTTCCGCTCAAGTGCTTCTTGGCCACGAGTCTCTCACTCATCACCGTGGGAGGAGGGGCTTTACAAGGAGGACGTGCGGCAGCACTATGACCATACGCAACCTTTGAGCCTGAAATAAATTATTCGACGCGGTCACGTATGGATAGCGAAGTCGTTTCTAATTTAAAACGCAGTTAAACAAATTGAGACCAAAATGATTATGTTGATAAAGGCGATGAAATTTCTGCATAAGCGCGTGTTACAACCCCTTCAATGGGAGACAGTCGCCGAGCAGATTCGAAAGAGTGAGGCAACGTATTCCCCCCCAACCGCACCACGAAAGCACGGAGAATAGAGTAGCTCCTGTTAGAGAGCCAGCGAGCGGTTGTGGTCCACAGACCGAGTCAGAGCCAAGAGTTTATAACACAAAAATGTATACTCTCTGTTAAGGCAGTACAAACTTGCAATAATAGAGAGCTGAGCTAGTTGGACACAAGAGAGAAGTCGCGACACCACAAAGGTCGACTAACAACTCATACGTTGTTAGTCGGCCTTTGTGGTGTCTCGACCAGTGTTGCGGAGTTGCCACTCCGGAATTGGAATGACTCTGGAATCATTCCACATTTTCGCGACCCCGGAATGGAATGGGGACAACGCTTGGAGGAATGGAATTGGAATGGAATTAAGCGCCTTTTGCACGGAATGGAATGGGAACGGAATTACGTCTTTTTCCGAAAATAGAGCACGTTTCGTCTACGCGCTGTTTTTCAAACATTAGTAAGTCAGAGCCTCGAATTTAACAGTAAAGCGGTACATGTAGTTTTAAAATGGCTTGGCTGATTATAAGCACGGTACATTTATAAGCAACACGCTTAGTACAATTATGTCCGTATATCGACTGTGTTGCTCCGAAGTTTGTCTCTATTCTTCGCGTAACCGCGGTTCTATGCCGTTGGTATTCGTCGTGCGCAACTATGGCAGCAGCATACCCCCCTTAAGCCTTGTGACCTTTATTGCAGCATTTAAATATCACGAGGACACCTAAGCATTTTTTATGACGTAGTCATTGCCAAGGAACTAGTGACCATTTGCCGGACGTGTTGTTGTAGAAACGTTTGTTTGAGCTGATAAAAATAAAACGAAGGTGGGGGGCCTCTTCTAAGTTCAGAAAGCTGCGAGCGACCGCTGCTGCTCAAGCCCGGTAGATCGGGTGTTCCTGAGTCTCGAGCTGAGAGCTGGTCAGCCCGCACTCCCACTGTTCCGGGGTGGGAAATTGAGACCACCACACGATAATTGCCAATACTGTATGCAAAGCCTGATCTTTATCTCACGAGCAGTTTAGTACCTGACACAAGTAAATAACCTTTGCGACAGCGGTTGGTGTCCGACAGCGGTTGGTGTTGTCTATGAGATTCCGCTTTCATGTGGAAAGTCTTATGTCGGGCAGACCGGAAGGTGCAGCAACGTTCGTGCAAGGGAACATGAATTGACCACAATTAATAAAGAGAACGCGCATTTACCAGCGCATGTCCGACATTGCATGTGCGCACCGAATTTCTGAGCGATCAGAGTTTTGGGCCGAAGCCAAGATAGCACCGCACGGGAACTTTTGGAAGCCTATTTTATCTCAACTAGAGGAAACGCGTGTGGTAGCCAGCCTACTGTTTCCTTATTGCATGGTGAAAAGAGATTCCTGCGTGGCTTGTTGTGATCTGACAGTGAAAAGCGATTAGCGTTGTGACCACGTGACTGATGCCATATATTGTTGACGACGAAAAAATAATGTTAGTTGAAAGTTTGCGCTCGTCCGAGTCGCCTGAGTCCGTGCTTTTATGTGTGTACGCATCAGTATTCTTTCCTTGCAAACCTTTGCGACAAGGAAGACATTCATCTTCACAGTAAGTGCGCGCTATCCTGGGTAGTAAGTGAAGATGAATACCTACCAACTCGCCCAGTTCTCTGCTTTCTTGAAGGAAGACATTGCATACCTGCGCACAGGCGAACACAGAAAGTTCTCCTCATCCCATCCATGCTTGCGTGGCGCGCTTGAGATGCGTGAGAGCTGACCAGCAGTGCGGCCCTGTGTTCCGTATTCGATGCGAAGGCACAGGGTGCCCGAGCGGTAGAGTTCCAACTAATACCAGCAGATCTAGAGGGTTTTGTTCCCTATTAACCAAATTGTAGTTTTCTCCATATTCACGACTGCTCCAGACGCGTCGAAACTGCTTAGCTTCTTGAATACTACTTTTGTCAGTATAAAAATACGCTATGTCGTCATTTAAGCACTAACACACTTAACCTTAAACAATATTAAAACATCACCATTCGTTCAAACATGCTGGACCATGCAAATACTATAGGTAGCGGGAGAACTGCCCCTATCGGAATTAGTGGGGTGGTTGTACTGCACGAGATATGTCACCAAGCTACTATTCCTCGACGTTGGTAACGTGTTTTGCGTACTTTTGCAGTTCTTAATGCATCTGATGACATCAGCTTTATGTGGCGTTCATTCTTAACGCGATAAAACTATCAAGATGCATTTCCTACGTTGAAGAACTGCAGGAATGGAATTGAGCTACCCGGGCATTCCCGGAGTGGGAATGTGCTAAGTTTTTTCATTCCGAGGAATTTGAAGGAATGGAATTGCGGCAAGTTCTAATTCCCCGGAATGGAATGAGGCGCCTATTCCGCAACAGTGGGCCCAACAAACGAAGGAGGGGGGGGAGTGGCATGCCATGGTAGTTTGCCCCCATGCCCTCCTAATGGGGAACCCTTCGCACACCTGTGCCTCGAAGCGAAATTACAGAAAAAAAGTTGCAGAGGATTCCTACGCATATTCTGAATTACATTCTAAAAACATTATAGCTCCGAAATGGCGCAACCAACCTAACCTAGTAACGTTGGGCGCAACCGGGCGCCGCCAATTTTGGGCTCTTCGGGAACAGCATGTATCCGTCTTCAAATGTCCAGCTTCAGCTAGGCCCTCCATTGCGAAACACTCTTACAAAAAAACAAATGTTTAAGTTCACTTTGAGGCCTCCGATTGGCTGTGTTTGCCATGTTGCTTCCAGCATGCTTCGCCCCTGGCGCGCGCCCAATCCGCGCCGTGATTTGACACTATTTCGAATGCGGTTTAGCGATCGTTTGTGACACCGCGGAAGCATTTGCCTTTGATCCTAGCTCGCCCGAAGTCAAACTTCATATTCCTTGACAAGATTGAACTCAATTACTTATGCAAATGAAGAGGCACATGGTCGGTATTTGTTATTTATGCCTTAATTAGGTTATTTGCGATTGAAATCTAGAGTGGTGGCACTTCGTTTATCTTTCGCAGGAAGAAAAACAATGGATAGCAACGCTGACATGCCACAAATTGAAGGAGCACCTATATCTTACGCTAACCAGTCTGCGTACCTAGAAGTTGCAACCGGCTGCTTCAGGGCCGCCGTCGGTGACCACAGCAGTCCATGCTCGGGGACACAAGCAAGACCTTGCCACATCGTCCGACAGCTCACAGCTTGCAACGAGCTGCTATTTCCAGCGAGGATGCAACTCCAAGAAATACCGGGAGCGCGCGGAAAGCTTGCTCTGTCAGCGTCGACAATGAGTGCCTGTCACTGCCGGAACCGCAGGATTACCAGTTGCGGCAGAGCGCAGGCTTTATGCATTGCTTGTTGAAGCACCATAAATGCGTGGCATCTCTTGACCTCAGGCGCTCTCATTTCGACAAGTACTCGTCGCCTCTTTGCGACGCATTACCGCACTCGTGTTTGAAGAAATTGAGGCTCATTGTGTTTCCCAATGCCTGAAGGTATATGCGCCGCCATACCGTCTTTAACCAGCCCTCGAGGAACTGGAGTGCTCGTTCAATGAAATGAACTGCGCGGAGTTTCCGACTGCACTCTCAGCGCTTGTGCGAGCATCGCCCTTCCTCGTCGGTCTCAGCCTCTCAGGCATAAGCATGGAAGAGCAGGCGACCAAGCACTTGCTCACGTGTCTCACGGAAAGTGGAATTTTGAAGGACCTATCACTCGGGAGACGGGTGCTTCCCGAAACTTGCCGTGAAGAACTTGCCCAGTACTTGATGTCCTCTCCTTCGTTGACTTCCTTCAGGTTCACGGATGACAGCGTAAAGTCCGAAATTGCAGTTCTTGAAGGCATCTTGTACAACAGAAGAATATCCAAGTAGGCATCTCTGCATTTACGGGCAACGCAGAGAGTATACAGCTTGTTGCCAGGATCCTCGGCGAGAACACTGTCGTCAAAAGCTTTGCCATACTTTACATCCGCGAAGAAATTTCCCCAGGTCATCACGTCACTTATGATGCCTGGCTCCAGGCGCTTAAAGAAAACGTGGCACTCGAAGAGCTGTCGATTCCTTACCAAATATGGAATCTACAGCAGTGGATTCGCTTCACCAACATACTTGATTCGAAGCAACATCTAAAGAAGGTTAATATACTCTCTGACGGGAAAAATTGTAACCATTTTACGCACGTGTGCCGCGCGCTAGAAGACAACGGTGTGCACGAAAAGGTGTCATGCGGGCTCTACTTCGTCAAGGACAACGCAGACCTCTTGAAGTGCAAGATGTTTTCAGGACTATACTTCGGCTTAGGCGTGCGCGAAGACGTGAAAGCCACTGCACTGCGTCAGCTGCTGGATTGCAGTCACGTGACTTGTCTGACCCTAGATATTCCGAGAGGTAACCTAGCCGTGTCCTCGGCTCTGGCAGAGTACGTGCAGTCTACGTCGGTGCTGCGGAAGCTCGAAGTGAGCACTGGATTCGCTGTCGTGTCGGACGTATCGGACGCGTGGTGGACGCTCATCGTGCAGTCTCTGTCGAGGAACAACAGCATAAAGGATCTCAACATCTGCGTAAGCGACATGAGCGACAGGACGCGGAGAGCATAGTGGAAGCAGTGAGTGAGAACACGAACATCAGGAAGCTCACCTTCGGAGCCTGCGGCTTGATGACCCTGAACGCTTTCGTCAACCGCTTATCCGTCGGCATCATGGGCAACCACACACTTCTCCGTGTCGTCCTTACGGCGGGCTGGACCAAGAAGGGCAGGACGTATCGAGGAAGCTGTTCGACATCTACGAGGCAACGCGCAGAAACTCGGCCTCCTGGCGGCTGCGGCTGCGTTCCCGAAGGCTACTGACGTGCACAGGTACGATCCATGCGTTTAAACAGTGTTAGCGGGAACATTTTACTTTTTTTCTGTAACTTAGCAGGGTACTCGGTACCATTTCGGCACTCTGCTGCGTAACGTACTTACGTTGGCACTTTTAGGTAACGTGGTGGTAAGGCTCTAGTTAATTATACTACACCACTTTGCACGCATGCGTTCACCAGCTCTTCCTGAAAGCGAACACAGGAGTACCTCATCGTGCATGCCGCCAAGACGGCCCGAGCGTTTCCTCCCCGCTTGAGTGCGATCGTCGAGTGCCCTCGCGAGCTTTCACCCGCACGTAGAGCACAAGACGCGTGTGGGGAGGTTATCACTCTTGGACATTACATACAACCCAACGGCGACGCCAAAAATGCGCCTGAAATGTCCACATGATTGCTACTACAATAATAGTCATAGTCCCTCAATACTGGTATTGAAGGATGTATGGTAGAGTATCCAACCTGCAACTTCGAAGAGTACGGACAAGCTTCTGGTCGAATTGGGCGCGCGCTTGTGAAATGGTAACTCCATGTATGCGCGCGTACAACAAAATTCGTTGAGCTGTTCACGGAGAGCAAAGATCCTGGCGCCATTCAAACGCACACGTACACAGGTTGAATTGAAATATAGAACTTTTATCTTCACGAATATGCGGTTACATATTACAACAACAATTACACGGTGTCTCGGCAGGTGAATTCCAAAGTCCTTTCTTCATTCGCAACAGGTATAGCGCCGCAGCCTTGGAGCGCATTCTACAAGCTCTATGCCGAGCTGTGGAAGATCTTGCGGAGCTTGTGGATGTCAACGTGGGCTGAAATAGGAGGTATGGCGCATCGCCATCTGAATAGGACAGCCAGCTTGACGAGTACAGCGCATCACGGGCGTCGTCAAGGAGGAGTCGAGTGCCATCCACGTGACGACGGACGCATGCAGCTAGACGACCTCAACGAAGACTGCTGGCGGATGGTCCGGCGACACCTGATGCTCGATGACGTAGAAGAGGCCGTCATTCACACGGAAATCCTTTGAGCCGCTGCAGAAGCAAGCAACGACATGAAAACATTCTTCTCTGAATAAATAGTGAACGTTGGGAATACGCGAGTAAAACATTGATAAGAGAAATTCTGGCAGATAAAAGGAATTCTGTTAGTGTATTTCCTGCGAAGCAGTCAGCTAGTAGCTGCCGATGCCTCATTTTCGGCTCTGAGCAAAGC